>NC_142937.1:91499836-91519836 GCF_046866305.1 Octopus bimaculoides | reverse complement strand
TGTGTGAGTGAGAGAGAGAGAGATATACATATATATATATATATATATATATATATATATATATATATATATATATATATATATTACGGAGATGTACTTGCATAGCAAGTGACATGATCTGAGATCGTGTGCTGGAACATTTAAATTTAATTTGTCAAAATATTTTCGTCGCTTTGAGACCGCGACCTGTTCACTGACAAAATTCTGTGCTGCATCTCAAATCAGTATTATCATAGCGAAACATCCTTATGCACACACACAGACACACACACACACACACACACACACACACACTGGCGCGAAACTATTATGATCTCTTGGACGTTGGCTGATGAAGAACTACGAATTTTCTGTGTGTTTGGTTTTGTTAAATTTTCTGTGTGTTTGGTTTTGTCAAATTTTCTGTGCTTTTGTTAAATTTTCCGGTTGTTATGTTTTTATAAAAAATAAAAAAAACATTGAAATATATATATGCGTAACTTTCAGAAATGAGTGTTTCGAGAGAGAAGCATGCAGAAATTATATGTATTATATCCAATTTGTATTTATGTCTATCTTGCAATTTGTCATGTAGATCGCCGTAAGTAATAAATATATATACATGCAGAAATGTAAAATGGCTCTCCAGCGGTTTTATAGATGCGTGTTTAGGTACTCAAAAATTTCATCTGATTAAATCGGAAATGGCTTAATATGTATCTCAGTGAAAAATAGAATGGCTTAGAGTACACGACTGGATCTTTGAATTCAATTTGCAATCCATCCAAGCTTGACACCATCTTCCGTCTCTAGGTGGTACGATGTTGAAGAAGGCACCTCATTAATATTTCACAGTACAGCATCATACTAATAACCGCGTCTTCGTATAATAAACTGCTCAGTCACGCGACCATACCATATTGCGTCTATGCCTCACACAAGTTTATATATGCATTTGAATTAAATACCTATACATCTCTTTCTCACTCTCAATCACCCTGTATCTCTCTCTTTCTCTCTGTCTCTCTCTCTCTCTCTTTCTCTCTCTCTCTCTCTCTCTCTCTCTCTCTCTCTCTCTCTTTCTCTCTATATATCTATCTGTTTGTGAATTAAGGCTACCATTAGTTTCCTGTTGAGAAAAGTAGGAAAATATCCTAATGTCTTAGCAGTTTTTCAAGCCAATCAGATGGAGAAGGGCGTTCGCCTCCATATTGGGAAACAGTCTCGCTTCGTTCACGGGATTTCTCGTAAATTCGCGTAAATAAAACAATGAATCAATGAATCAAGGGACGTTATTAATTTTTATTTTACATGTTTTATTTACGCGAATTTACGAGAAATGCCGTGATCGATGCGAGACTGTTTTCTAAAATGGAGGCGAACACCTTTCTCCATGTGATAGGCTGGAAAAATTGTTAAGACACTAGAATATTTTCCTACTGTTCTTAACATGAGACCAATAGTAGCCTTAATTCACACACACACAGGCAAAAACATATACACACACTCACAGACACACATACACATACACATATATGTATCAATGAGGGTGCATAAATAAACACACGTCCATAGCTACGTGGTTTAATATTTAGTTGTACATGAAGTATGTATCTCTCCGCTGAACTGTATGTGTCTTCTACACAGTTTCCACCTGCATGTTTTCATTTGCAAGATATATGGCTTTGCGAGACTTCAGTTAACTGTCATCTATTATGACCAACACAGAAGACAGTTTACTAAAGTGTCGCCTTGTTTGTTCCAAACAGATTGTTTTCGATTGTGCAGAAAGCTTATTAAATATTCGGCAATGCCTATGCATATGAGATTATAAATACACACATATTTGATTTTGTGTTTGTATATTGTCACGACATTTTTGTAAATTGTAAATGAGGCAAGTTTTATTAAATACAATATAGAATATATATTTTATTGAATTAATTTAATAAATATTTATTTGATATTGTTACTAAAACCACTTCCGCTAGAAATGCGTTCCTAATATATCAAACAATAAACTTTGGTCTTTATTCTGCGAGAACTAACAACAATTACAGTTTTTATTAAAAAAAGAAAAAGGAGAGGGATGAAAAGAAAGACAAGAATGTATTATTGATATCGAAATAGTTCAGAGTATCGGGAAAACGTAGTATTCGGAGTAACGTAACAGCCAATAATGATTAAATGATTAAAATCTGTCCTCAAAGAAACTGTACCGAATGCCCTGTTTACGTTTTTATAGATACAGACAAAAAAAAAATTGATAATTGGCTTAGGTTTAATAAAAAAAAAATCCCTCCTATAGAGACACAAAGATATAATTCAACAAAATATATTTCAGAATGCAAATATGAATGTGTGTGTTACTGCGTGTTCACGTATCTTTATGCTCATGTACATTTTTTTTTTTTGCATACACACACAAACCCCCATACACACCGAACCGCTAATTTACGGGGACGTAAAGACACCACCATCGGTTGTCAAGTGATACTGGGGGACAAACCGAGACACACAAACATATACATATACATATACATACATACATACATACATATATACATACATACATATATATATACATACATATATATATATATATATATATATATATATATATATATATATATATATATATATATATATATATATATATATATATATATATATATATATATACATATATATATATATATATATATATATATATATATATATATATATATATATATATATATATATATATATATATATATCACTTAAGGAGGAGAAAAACAAATTTCAAAGGTCGATGTATATATTCATTCAATCCATATCACATTATCGAAATTCTCCATGGTATACAATATACAAAGATATCTTCACATATATGAGATGTGATAAAACTTTATAAGAATTTATAAACACATACATATACGAAGATTTATAAATTTATAAAAATTTATAGATATGTAAAAATCTACAAACGCATAAAAATTCATAGATATATAAACACATAAATATAAATAAATAGATGTACTTGTGAAGTCCGATTGTCAGAATTTGAATCAATGAGGTGGGTAGATAAGAAAGCAGGTGTAAAATGATTCATGAGGAATCCTAAATAAGTAAAAAATATTACAGCCGTTTCGAGAATATATAGGTTGATATGGGCGAGTAAACTCCAGCCATAGCAATTATTTATATTTCTCTCATCAGAGTTAATGGATTCAAAGAGTTAAAACTTTAAGGGATATGAGAGGTTTGATAATTTTAATAAATGAATGTTTAGCCGAACCATATTCTTCAGGCAGAGGATGTTAAAATAACTATAACAGGCTAAAATACATTACGACGCTATATATAATAGTGGGTGAAAAACAGAGATACACAAACATATATATATTATAGTGGGGGCGAGCTGGCAGAATCGTTAGCACGCCGGGCGAAATGCTCAGCGGTATTTCGTCTGCCGTTACGTTCTGAGTTCAAATTCCGCCTAGGTCGACTTTGCCTTTCATCCTTTCGGGGTCGATTAAATAAGTACCAGTTACGCATTGGGGTCGATGTAATCGACTTAATCTCTTTGTTTGTCTCCTCTGTGTTTAGCCCCCTGTGGGCAATAAAGAAATATATATATATATATATATATATATAGTATATTTGCCACCTAAATGTGGCGGATCCATAGGAGACGATGCTACTGTTGCTTATAGCCTTGGCAGTTGGAGGAGATGTCTTCTTGGGGGCCATAAACAGCAGTAGCATCGTCCCCTGTGGGTCCGCCACATTTAGGTGGATAAATATACTTCACGTTTCCGTGCTGCTGCTGTTTACTTCTCGCTCAGAGATTTATTGCTTTATATATATATATATATATATATATATATATATATATATATATATATATCAGGACACAGAGCGGATTGAACTAGAGAAGGGAAGAGGAGAAAAGGAAAACATTGAAAGAGAAGAGAGAACATTATTGCAAAATGATAAAATTGATGCAAATATTCAAAAGGATTAATGGATTAAAGAAAATATTGTGAGAATCTCAGCAAAGGATGGATTTCATAAATTTTGAATTAAATTTTATCGCTTGTTTTGTTTGGGTTTCTTTTTGTCTTATTTTTTAATTATTACAACTTGAGTATTTGCTGTTTTCGTTTTTCTTTATTCGTTAATTTAGTGTTAAATTTTGCGTTTATAAATATTGAAGTCCTCGATTGTTTTACGATAAAAAAGTGCAGCCTAAAGACTATGGGAAATAGAAGGTAGTAAGAGAAAGAATGAAAGAAAGAGGCGAAAATATAGCGAGAGAGAGAGGTAGGAAGAGCTAGTGAGAGCGAGAGAGAGGAATGGTGACAGGCTGTAAGAAGAAACGAAAAGGGGCGAGGGTAAGAAGAAATATGAGTGAGGGAATGAGGCCAGAATAAGTGTGTGAGAGTGATAGAGACAGTTACTTAGAGAGAATTAGAGAGTGTGAGTGATTGAGAGAAGATAGTTTTGGGTAAAGAGAAAAGGTGGGATGAATGGAGGAAGAAAAATAAAGAATGGAGAGATATGGTGAGAAAGAGAGAATGGTGAAGGGTAGGAACTGCAAGGAAGAGTGAGAGAGTGAGAGAGAGAGAGAGAGAGAGAGAGCAAAGCGAGACAGAAAAGGAGAGAGAGAGGGAAATAGTATTTGGAAATGGTTAAGGAACTGAAGAAAAGGAAGTGGAAAGTGGAGAAGTTTGGAACATCGAATGATCGAAGCAAAACGAAGAAAATTACCGATAGGAGAGAGAAAGGAAAAAAGAGAGAAAGGAAAAGAGAGAGAAGGGAAGAAAAGAGAGAGAGAAAGGAAGGAAAGAGAGAGAAAGGAAGAAAAGAGAGGGAAAGAGGTGATGAGATTAGGAAGCGAATTTTTTACTGAAGAAATGATGAAATGAAGGAAATTGTGAAAGAAATATGAGAAAAACAGAAAGAGAAAAAGCGAAATGTGAATGAATTATAAGTTATTAAGAAAAGAGAAAGAGTGAGGGGGGGATAGTTGGAAGTAGGAAAACAGTGAGAATTGTAGAGAGAAAGAGCGGAGAGACAGGTAGAAGCGTTGAAAGAAAGAGAGAAGCGAGACAAAGTAGAGAGAGAAGTGGTGATAGAGTAAAGAGGGAGTAGGGTGCTAAAAAGAGATAGTGAGAGAGAAGTGGTGAATTGAAGAGGGACTGAGTTAGCAAAGAGGGGGTGAGAGAAATGGAAGAGAGGAGTGAGAATGTGGAATGAAAGGAAGGAGGAAATGCAGTAACGTAGAAAAGGGGGATAGGCAGAGGTGGCTCACTAAAGAAGATAGAGTGATATTGAAGAAGGTGGCAAAGGTGGGAAGAGAGTGAAAGATGGAAAGAGATTATGAAAGACGGAGAGAGACAACATTGTCCAGTTAATTCGTAAATTGCTGTCTTAAAATGAGAACAAGAAAATAATTGCCATTTATGCGTCTGATTCTGTTTCTTCATAGACTTAGTGATTGTTGCATATTAAATGAAACATTTGTATCATATTTCCTTGAAACTATGCAAAGAAAAATACGGGGAAAAAGAAAGTTACATAATTGGAAATAAGCTAGCACGGCATATGACTGAAATCTTTCTGTTTTATTTTGTTCTTAACTGTTTTTCTTAACTGTTTTTCCAAACAATCTGATATATGAGCATATGAAAGAAGAAAAAACAATGAAGTGAACAACCAGTTTAGCCCATCAGCATCGAATGTTTTAACAGTAGTTTCAATCAAACAGTATTCGCAATTTCATTTTCATACTTGCCGACCTTTCTCTGTTTAGTTTTTCATTCATTTACTATATGCAGTGCATTCTTGTAATACCAATAAGACTTAAAATATCTATTTGTTCAATCACTACTCTATCAAAAGTTCACGGAGTAAAATGTGTTGGTTTTTTGAGAGGAACAACGGAAATCTGATGTTTTGAACAGAAGCATTCACTAGAAGAGTGAACAGTTATTAACCATACTGTAAAACACTGCAAGAGTATGCGTCTTTTCTCTTTTCCCCGATGAAGGACTTATATCCGAAATGTCAAAACCTCATTTTAAATGTATTTACCAACTTAAATACCTTTACTTTTAGATCAATACATATGTCTGTTACCCACGAGGACCACATTGAATGGAAGCTTCGGTTCTGTTTTGTTCCCATTTAACTGGTATATTATTATATAACGTGTTCTGACAGATTTGAACGTGAACATTGTAATAATTTCTCTTGAGCTTACATGATTCAATGGCATAAGGAAGCTGTGGCCCTGCTTTCTTTCGACATTGTTGTGTTTCTTAAATCAAAACCACTCTAGATCTTCGAATCTTAACAAGAATTGTGGATCTTGTTTATACGATCCAGTTAAACAAATTATTTGCTTGATTCTGCCAAGTCGAAAATAACATTTACGCGTAAATCTGTTGGAATGTGTTAAGAATAAATAGAAACATCTTTGTTTTGATCCTCTCTGTCTTCCGTGCTCATGACTATTTATTATCGGCTTCGTAGACAACAAACAGCACACATGAATAGATAATGTAACATGTATATATATTTTTTTCTTTTTTAAACACTTGTTAACTTTTTTGCAACACGCATCTGTTATCGTCATAATACTACTTAGCATTTGTCGAGAGTACATATACTCTGGTATTTATTTGCAAAAATGTAGGGCTATCACTCTTACGTATATATTCTTTGCCGATACCAATATCCACATCGATTTAGTGGATTTCATATCAATAATAATCCTTCTATATGTTCAGCCTCGTAGCAAGAATTTTAAAAACATAATCTTCTTTGAAAACATTTCATTAAAACTACATTTCACTTGTTTCCCTCCTTCGCAATCCCAATCGGTTTACATACTTATCTTATTGGTTACTGATCACATCACCAGAATTGGAAGGCAACCGAATTGTCACACCTGGTGTTAACACGTGTATTCTTGGAATATGCTCGTTTACATTGCCTACTGTACAAACGTTTGAGAATAAAATAACTGTAATCAACTTTTCTCTTACATTCAACAAACATTGCTTACTTGTATAATTAATTTGTTGCGAAAGAATTCCACCTTGATGAAATCCGCCACAATGTGTTTTCATTCTATATATTTAACTAACAGATGGTTATTTGGGTCCATTTTATAGCAATTCCTTGAGTCATAATCACGTTCAAAAATCCAAGGAAACTGCATTTTACAGTTTCAATTTTTTCTGCAGCTTAAAACAAACACAATTTTGTTTCAGTTTTTTTCGACGTTGTTCTTCCTTTTCTCCATTGTTATTGATATTGCTGTTTGCAAACATATTATTCGTAGCAATCTCTTCACGGTGAATTCAGTTTCCGATGAATATGTTAAGAATCTTCGATATAAAATTTCTGTAATAACTGGGATCAAATGAAAAGCAAGCTATTTAGCAAGTACACTGAAGTATTGCTATATCTTTATATATTCTTTTTATTTGGTTCAGTCATTGAACTGTGGCCATGCTGGAGCACCGCCTTGAAGAATTTTAGTCGAACGAATTGACCTCGGTACTACCTCTAAGTTATGGGTATGTAAACACACCAACACCGGTTGTCAAATAGTGGTGGAGGAAATCACACTCACAAAGACACACACACACATTATATATATAATACATATATACATAACGGGCTTCTTTCAGTTTCCGTCTGCCAAATCAACTTACAAATCATATTGGAAATCGTTTTTTACGTTTTAACCTTTTATTTGGACACCATCTTCAAGAGTTAAGTTGAACAAATCGACGCCGTTACTTACTTTAAATCTGATAATTTTTCCGTTAGTTTCTTTTCCCGAACCGCTACAGAATACACACTACAGAAGAGTTACTTCTAGGGTACTCAATATACATTGAAGAAGTTTTCCCGTGTGTAACTGCGTGAGACAGGAACACCTTTTGACTTAGATAATCGATAGAGAGGAGGCAGTATCTCTCTTTATGGGTTTTTTTTAATTCTGAAAGCAATAAGTAGGGTAGATAACTCCGATAAATCAACTAAAAATCGACGATGAAGATAGGAGTGAAGGTTGTCTTTAAAGTTTACTGATCGTTGAATGCCATGGAGAATAAAGAGTATAGATAATGCAGCGATTTTATGAGGTTTTGTCAGTTTGGGAAAGATTTAAGATTGCCTAATCGTTGAGCAATAAATTCCTATCGCCTGTTCAATTGGTTGTCGTCTGCCCAAAATAAAATTCCATTCGAATGGAATATTTCTTCTGAGCACAGCAGATAGGCCAAAAGTACAATTCTATTCTCGCAGATAACACTTCCATTAACCTCTTTGAGAATAATTTTGTTTTCTTTTTGATATTTTTCTTCTTTATTTTTATTTCTAAAACTAAAATCTGTTATTCTCAGTGGAATTCTTTCAGACCTTCTCTTTTGGCTATAAATCTCTCGGTTACTTCATATATGGAAACAAGCAAAATGGTTAAATAGCTCAATCCTGTATAAATGTCTATATATTTGAGTGAGACTGCGATAACGCTCGAGAGAAATTGGACACTTCTGTTGCCTCTCTACGATACTACAATACATCTGGATATGTCCCTAGTTAATGTCACAAAACTCTGTACAGTAGTTATGTACTTTATGCTTTAACTCGACATCAATTGAATATATTCGATAAACTAGGAAATCATTCTAAAACAATTGCACATTTCATTAGTTAGCCTAGAATAACACTACATCAACTGACATTTTAAGGTTTAACCGCGGATAATTACAACTACAATTCGACTTTGAACCATTTTAAATCGGATTCCTCTTATTCGTTCCCACGCCCTCAACTGCCTGTAAAAGATTTGTGAGGAATCGTCTTACCAAATGCGTATACGAAATCTGAAATGTACAATTTAAAATGTACTTCATTATCAATTTTGAAATAGAAATATCCCTTTTATGTTACTCGAAAAATGACTAAATTTTTAACAAAAACGTGCTTCATTTATTGAATCGCCAGTTAAATTTCTCTTCGATCCATACTAATAAGAGATTTTTCCATCTCATCTGTATGCAAGGTGCACATATTATTATTAAACCGGATGCACTTCTTAGTTCATCCTTTCTTTTCAAAATGGTACAGATAACAGATTTAATATTCATACACCAAATTAATTCACTTAAATTGACACCACTTAAATTTTAGAAATCATCCCTTTCTCTATTTCCACAGCAACGTTATTTCGTGAAGGCTTTGCTTTCGTAATGGCGAATTTACAAATGACGACTCATTCCACAATCTGATCATTTCTATTTTAAAAATTTGAATTTTACTTTTAAAAACTGTTTTACCGATTTTGCCCCGGATGCTGCATATTCACAGAAGCACATTTGGTATGGGCCCAGAGAGTTGTTTGCTTTGATGTGAAAAATATTAGGCGTTTTCTTTATCGGGAGCGAGCCAAAATTATTCATTACATTAATTTTCACTCGCCATTTTCGTATGGAAACCATTCGTTAATTAGATGTGTGTACATACATACATACATACATACATACATACATACATACATACATACATACATGCATGTATATATACGAGGTATAGTCAAAAAGTATCCGACCTTGATTTTTTTGCACAAAATAATAATGTGTGAGCAAAATCCGCATGGGTATTAGATCGCCGCACCCATCCTGTGCAATCCCCCAAATGTTCTTGTCAGTATGTTGCGCCATTCATCTGCAGTGACGTGTCGAGTACAGACGTGACGATTGTGATGTGCGATTTTTCTTTTTCAGTCAAGATGACCAAGTGCATTCAGCAAAGATATTGTATCAAACTCTGCGAAAAATTTGATAATACGCAAGCCCAGACTATCGAGAAGATTCAGAGGACCTTTGGAGATGATGTTATAGGAACAACATAAATAAAGGAGTGGTGCAACCGGTTCAGAGATGAACGGACCTCAGTGGGCAGTGATGTATGAAGGTCAGACAATTAACAACGAATACTACCTGGAGGTTCTTCATCACCTTCTTGAAGCTGTGCGGCGAAAACGAACCGACCTGTGGGCAGCAAAGAACTGACAGCTCCACCATGACAACGCACCCGCTCATTCTGCCCTCGTCGTCCAAGAATTCCTCATCAAGCAAAGCACACTACTTGTTCGTCAGGTTTTCTACTTCCCAGGCTTAAACCGTGTGACTTTTGGCTATTCGAAAGCTCAAAGAAGAAAAAAACACTCAAAGGGAGAAGATTTGAGTCAACAGACGACATTAAGCAAAATTCGACGTCACAGATCTACAGCGTCCCAAAAAGTGATTTCCAGAAATGTTTCCTGGACACAAGTTGACACTTTAATCAACATCCGATGTGTTACCTGGGTGTGGGTATTTGATGTTCAAAGATCCGAAACAACACAATGATCCTCGGATGCATCACTGATGAAATGTCCAACTGCATCGCAGGACGATATAGGAATAAAGGGGAATAAGTGGGGATAGAAAGATTTTAAAAAGATTAATATACAACGGACTATATTGAAGTGATACAAATATCACATATTTATTCCGGTTTGTAGTCAATACTAGGGACATATCTTATTTTAATCAGTAATACATACAAGATACTCTATCGAATTAGATAATAATATAAGCATTTTGGAACTTTATTAAAATCATGGCTTTATTACTTTGGCTATAGTGTATCAAAAATCATAAAACCTTACTTAATCAATGATAGCTAATAACATCTAGGTAACTTTAAGAAATTAATTATCGAAATTATCTATAAAGCAATGTCCATATGTATGATTATTGTAGCTGTTATATTTCATTTAAATAGTGCCTGGTAAATAAATCTGTAATTACTATTGTAAAGTTATAGGCTATTCAAATTGTTCATATTCCGACAAAAAGTATATAATTTAGAACACAGAAAGACAATAAAAATTAAAATATATGCTAAGACAAAACCGATTATCTAAGAAAGGAACGCTAAAAATTAAAAATGATAACGTATCTAAGCTGGCAAACTTTATAGTCAGTCAACAGATATTTATGAAGAAATATTTGGAAGAACATTGATTGCCTTAGGAAGCAAACAAAAACTGTATAGACGGTGTTACACAAGAACTTACCCAGTTATATTAGTAATTAGCAGAATGAAGCTAAATGATGTACAAGGAAGCGAAGTTCTTAAGGGTTCTTAAAATCCCTTGTAATTGTTTATTCTGTAAATTTATAATTATGAGAACAATTATGCTTGCAAAATATAAATTTGTCTGGTTATTTGTTATCTTCTTATTAACGGTCTTATTTTTCTTATGAGGACTTATGTTTAAACATGCATAGATCAGGCGTTTATGCATAACATAATATATGCGTTTTTAATTATTTCAAATTTCAATTCATCTAGTTATCATATGTAATTATTAAACAATCTCATTGCGGAAAATATGGGGAAAAGAACGACAAAAATATTTATGTGGATATATTAATGTAAACGTATAATATATTTAAAAAGCCAATACAGGTAGTGATAGTTAATTCGTTTTGAAACTGAAATTAAAATGACAAATTTAAAATAAATCTTACTTGTTAAATGGTTCGTACTTGTTAATGACTCCTCTCTGAAAGAAACAGTTTCAAAGAGAGAAAAACTGAATATATCACCAAAAATCACCTCCAGCCTTCATCGGGTGTCTTGGAGAAATTTCGAACTTGGGTTCTCATTCCTAAGGTATTTTTCGATATTATTATTATTATTATTCAAGTCGCTGCTTGGAATCGAACTCGGAATCTTGGGGTTAGTAGCCCGCGCTCTTAACCACTACGCCATATGCCCGTGCAATTCTTAATATTTAATAATAAATAAAATACAGTAGGATCTTTTTTTATATACATCGGATGGCTATGGAGATCCGTAGCTTAAAATAGAAACCAAAGGTTTCCATAGGGAAAACAAAATGGTTGACAACCACTGATGTAGAGGTAGGAAGCAGGTGAGCCTGTACGGGGTCGTTCGATTTGCAAGAAATAACGGCCAAATGTACTTCAGTTTACAGTCTGCCCTCATGAAACGCTGCAATTTCCATAATATGAACTTGAATTCGCTATACATAGAAAAATTAGGAATGGTATCACGGCTGGAACGCTTTTGACCATAGCTCACATCAAGGTTGATGTGAGGCTAAACAAGAGAAATAACCACAGCATCTCCTCTTTTAAAACGAATACTGGTTTGATCTGAAAAATGTATGGTTTTAGTTAAATGTTTTTACACTTTTGCCTTTTTATTTGTTTAAATTTAATTTACAAATTCACAATGTTTCTGATTTATTCGTTTTGTTTAGTTGTTTGTTTCTAGCTTTTTTTCTCTCTCTCTAAACTCCATTTTACGACTAAAAAAAAAGTATTAAAAGAAATGTGGTCAAAATATTTTTTGAAGTATTTTATATTATTAAAATGAAGCATGTAGTTCCGAAATTTTTTAATACCCGTCGTTTTATAATTTTCTTTACATTGTTTATTTAAATTTATTCTATGTTATTTTATACTCGATGTTTGGAATTTAGTAATAATTCACATATGATCACCTCTTTCTTAAATACAAGGCAGCATTTGAAGCTCACGTGGAATAAATGCAAATTAGCAGCAGTGCTTCAATCTCCGAATTAGTTTACCTTCTGTTTAAGATTTTCTTTACTTTTATTTATTTTTCTTTTTTCATTTTTGGCGGGGTGAGATGTATACTCAGAGAGCCGTTGTGCAATCATTCAAACTGCTAGAATTACTAACAAAATCTTCCCAAAATCTTCCCAAAATTACACACTACCATTAAATACAATGGCCCTATATAAATATGGTGACAATACTGCTTTCTCCACTTGGAGAGTGCCTTAAAATATAATTGGCTTAAGCAAAACTAATTTTCGTTTCCTACAGTTGGCTAGATGTCTCACGAGATGTCAAGAGAACTGACGCTCACATTCCAAAACCTTAGAATCCTGCTTAAAACAGCAGGCACTGATTGGCCAGAGCCATGCCTATCCCACCTGAATTGCACACAAGTCTTCAAGGTTAAATGTTAACAAAGTTGTTCATTGTAAAGTTTGCTTCGAAGAGGAAGGCAGCCTTAAAGAATATATGATTGCATATTACCATCTGCTGGTCCGGCAAACCAGATCTTTAAAAAATACCCTTCGGTTACGAAACGCCATTGTATTACGTCTAGAAAGTTCTCCGAATTATATAATCTCCAGTACAGAAAGAAACCCTATTCCTTTTAGTTTTATCTAAGTTAATGTTATATCGCACGTGCGGATGACCTCTACTCAACTCTCACTTCCGACGACTCGACTCTACCGAATTCGACGTCTTGTCTACCGACGGCTCCGTCTCGTTCTCCCGCTCTCCCGCTCTTGCCCTCTGCTCGACGCTTTTCGTCTAGCTATTTATACGTATTGGTCTAGCCTACTTATCACCTAGGGGCGTCCACACAACAGTTAACTCAACCTGTTTGTATACATTTGTGACCTGAGTAGTCACTTATTCTTAAGTATCTCACTCTCCCCTCATGGTTTAGCTAATGAAACTTTTGTCTAATAATGAAATGGAAAAGCCTTCTATGATTGTCCGAGTCCATATTTGTGTGTTTGGGAAAACAAAGTGATGTTTGTCAGACAGTTGGAATCGTTTGTGCAAGCTTGCGAGACTTTTACACATCATTATTATACGTGCTACACACACTCACTATCTCTGCTTGCGTCTAATATTCTATTTCTGTCACATAGTTGAAAGTACAGAGTGATGTTCCTTGGGAAACCTGTCGATGTCTAAATAGCACTGCATTCTACGCTCTGTCTAGACATGAACAGTATATAATGTCACAAGTTTTTCACGTAATAGTTTCCGAGCTGCTACCCTTCAGTTTGGCCAGACAGGCTGCCAAACTCAGGATAATTTGCGTGCTATTTCAATCGCTAGTATATAATTTTTATAATATAAATGTAATAGGAATATTCATATTTTGAAATTCTTATATTTAATAACATATCTGTGTGAACGTGTATCACTGAATGAAGACCGATAATCATGTTGAAATATTTCCTTTAATTGGTATGTTTCAAACTCAAAGCAAACAAACCGATATATCAAAGGATAGAAATTGACAATGAGTGGAGTTCAATTATTAATTGAATCATTTTAAAGTTTGATTGATTACTTCTCTAATTTAAGTTATTTATCATATAATAACATCTGTTTACTTCACAAATACTTCAAAATACTTTCCGTTTTATATCTTTACGGGAGACATATCTTAGAAATGACCGCTGGATATTTGTACTTTACTTTCAGTTTGTTTTAATGATACACTATCTCAATCAACGTTTAATGCCGTTCTTTGTAGTATGTGAATATATTTGTTATGGTTAATTTTGCTATATTAATTTTTGAAAGATTAATATAGATATACGTACATACATATATTGATAGCATACAGAAATAAGATATCTCCACCATATTTTGGGATAGGAGAGAAGTCCAGAGAACAGCTCCCTACTTAAACGAGACACTAGGTACGAGTGCGTTTTAGTAAGAAATTGATTTATTCGAAGAATCTTCCCACCGTCTATCCCAAATTCGAGAAAAATCAGGAAGTAGAAACTTCCACCTCAGCTGTCGCTACAGATCTTGCCATAAACCGCCCATCTTTTGTCCGTACCGCTCTTCGACTACACACAATTTTTATATGCACTCCAGCACTCATAACGCCGCCGCCGCTCTAAACGAACATGCTATGCATTATGCCATTTCGCATTATAACAATAATGTTATCTGATATAGTCAAAAGTCTTAACGTTTGGGAAAAGAGATCTAATCGATAAAATTTCCCGCCCCCATTCCTCTACAGTACTTGACTGGTTCTTATTTCATCGATCTTGGAATTATGAAAGGCAAAATCATCCCCGGCGGAATTTCCGTTCAAAATGTAAATGTTACATCACAAAATAACCACAAGCCATTTCATCTGATGTTCTAAATATCCTACCTTCCTCTGCACTTTTCTGCATAACAACAACAGCAACAACAACAGGAATTTCATGAAAATTGTGTAAACTGTTGAAATGCTATTGAAGTGGTTTTAGTTTTAAGTGATACATCTATAATTTGAAGATATCCGTCAGTTTAGTTTGTTTGAAAATATGTCCATGTCTTTCGGTTGGTTAGGAATTGTCATAAACAAGTATTCGATATCAATATGTTTTTTTTTTTTAGTTTCTCTACAGAACCATACAATATAGAACACTATAAACAAAATAAAAGAAACCAAGAAATACGATATAAAACACAGCAAAAATATTTCAAAAAATCCAAAAATATATAATATAAAACAAAGGCATAAATAAATGAATGAATATAATAGCTATAAGTGAGAATACACAATATTTGGTTTGGTTCCAAGTGTTTTATCATCGACAGAATATGAGTGATTGCACCACTAGATGCTATACAAGACTATATTGTGTATATTATATTATGTATATTTTTCTGTCTATATGCCTGTTCTCATATTCTTTCACATGTTTTTAGCTGTAGCGTATATTTATATCATGATTTTATAAACTTGTTTCAGCTGCTCGTTTTCATTTTGATAGCTTCTATAACTACCATTGTTCGTTGTCATAATTCTGTTGATCGTTTTTTTCCTTTCTGGTGTGTGTGTAGGGGTGGGGGAGTTATATTTTTAATGTTGTAATAATTTTTGGTTTATCGTTTTCTTTATCTTTTTATTTTGCGTATTTTATTTTCGTGCGAATAATGATTCGTAACTTTGGCACGAGGTTACTGATAAATAAGTAAATGAATTTTGTGCACACACATAAACACACACGCACACACAAACACACGCATACACACACAAATACACACGCACGTGCGACTAACACATGTATCTTTCCACACCATGTATGTGTGATTATATGCATTTCAACATCATTACGGAAGCTATATTCCTATCTACACATATACGTGTATGTATGCGTGTGCGTATGTTACAAAGGAGAGAGAGAGACCGACAGACAGAGAGACAGAAAGTGACAGAAAGAGAAAGATAAAGAAAAAGGAAATTTTGTTAGATATAAACATATCTTTGTGTTCGTGTGTGTGTACTTTTTATTTTATTGCAAAACTACAACAGGGACCAAAGGCATCGTTCCAGACGCTTGTTTATGTCTACAGTGGCGGACTGGCCAGAATGGCAAGTGAGCCCCTGCGCCATTAGAATCCAGATATGAGGGACCATGTTAGTATCTAAGGGCCCATCCCCTCAAGTTTGAGAATTTTTTTTTCATTTTTCACTCCTGGAAGAATACATTAATTATTTCAGCCAGGCTGTGTTTGTAGAAAGCTGAAAAGAATACATTTAACAAAAAAAAAAAGGACAAAAAATTAAATGATAGCATTGTAGTTACGGGTGGGCCCCATTGTGGTTGCGGGTAGACTCCCTTAGTCTCCTGGCAACCAATATTTTCAGACCCAGTCCGCCACTGTTTATACGTATGTATATTCAGCTTTATTTTATGATATTTATTTGAATTTCTGCATTCTTTTTGTTTGCTCAACAGACAGGCTCTTTACAAACTACTGTTTGACACGGTATTCTCCAAACGTATTTTAACTGAGATATCTAAAAGCAGTTATATTTTTCTAGTAAATTGAAAATACACGATTTAGTAATTGGCTCCCTAGACCTCGAATGACAGATATATACTTACACATACACGCACGCATACACACACACACACACACACACACACACACACACACACACACACACATATATATATATATATATATATATATATATATATATATATATGACTGGAAACTTGGAAGGCAAAATTTTCCATGACAGAATTTGAACCCGTAATTATCTAAAGTGAGGCGTTCTCCACTGATTCTTTACAATTTCTGAACCTTCGCCATACATTTCTACGTAAATGTTGGTGGTTTCTCAGTTCCCTTGGTGCGACACAGACAGAAAAGTGTCAAACAGAATTTTCATTGAATTTTTTAGTTGTAGACTTGCCGTGATCAACATTGTCTTTCATCCATCCGATGGTGGCCTTTGATTTAACACAAATCAGCTGTAAATTAATAGTCCTATCTACAAGGACATTTCAGCATTGAGCATCCACTCTGTTCCAAATAATTAATCGCTTACACCATTCTGTTAAAACTAGAGAGTGCGATTTGAAGAATTTTGACTGATATTTCTAGCCGGTCAAGTGACCGCAGATCGATGTTATAGCTAAAAACTATGTACTGTTACATTAATCTGCTCCGACCTCAATTCGACCTCAATTCGACCTCAATTCATCATAGATATTCTTTTACGTTGAATTCCTCAAACATTGCCTTGAGAAATCAGAATTGATCTCCTGTATTGGATATGTGAAGCTTCCACAGCAGAGAAAAATATCTATTCTCTTCTCGCTTCATTTTAAGGATGGTTTTAAAGGGAAAGTTTCATATTAATACTAGACATTTTAAACACTAGTGAGATCCGAAAAAGATAGAGAGACAAAAAAAGCAACTAAGTGTGAAGGAGAGTTACTACTTCTCATCAGTTGATCTCTCTCTCTCTCTCTCTCTCTCTTTCTCTCTTTTCTGCTTGAAATTATTCTTATAACGTGTTATATCGATCTACGTTGAAAATTTAGCAGTTGATTCATTCATAATTCCATTGTGTATTGATTGTCACCTCTATTTTGTCCGTCTTTTTATTCGATGGTATAATTTATGCTTCCATTCAGACGATACATTGCTACGTAAATAGCTGTAAATTGTTCTAGTAATGTTGTCATATGATACAGAAATGTAGGAAGATCACGAAATCTTACTACGGCTGTTAATGTATCAAATCTTATGAATCTGTTTGATAAAATCTACATCCATTTACCAACTGCCTGCTCAAGAGTATCTCTTTTTCTCTCTCGATCTCAATCTCTCACTTGTTCGTTCTAGTCTTAGATAAGTTTAAGAAACAAGTGATATTTTAATGGTCAGAACGAGATTTCTATCTCGTTCTCACCTAAGGATACTATCTCAGGTGACAATTTTATTCCATTTTCATTAAATTTTACCTCTGTTTTCTTCATCTTACTCCGCTCACTCTTAGATTTTGAGATGCTCTTTTCAATCCAAGGTGTTTCTTGTTTCTTCATAAGGTTGTGATGGCCCGGCTTGACTTTGGTGGAATCCTGTTGGAAAAATTTCCGGCCAATGGATGAAAATCAAAGTCGATTTTGGCGTCGTTTGAACTCAGTACGTAACGATATGCAACTAAATGCCTAAAAATATTTACCTTGCTATCGTGTCCGCCCATGCACCGCTCTTGCTAATACCAAAATATTCATATATTTAATTAATAAATATTGTATTAACGAACTATAATAATAGTTCGTTAATGTCTAAATAATGTTTAAGCTGGTAGCTTATGATAAAGTAAAACTGTTCTGACTTTCAATAATAAACTTTGAATTGAGTTTAATTACGTACTTAATAAACCTAAATTAGCAAAGAACCCGTGGCGATTCTGTACAGTTTTTTTTTCTAATTTAGATTTGTGTTTATGAAGTACCTAATATACCTCAATTTTATATCCGAAAATCTTAATGACTTTTATTCATAATTGGTCGCCAATATTAGTGCTCCGTAGACTTTTCAATATCATCTGAGGAATTCCAACCACGTTTCATGTTTCGCTACCTCAACAGCTCCTTTATAAGGTCCAATGGATAAAGACACCATCAGGAGGAACCACATCGGTTTCAGCCCCTACTCCTTTACAGTTTTTGACGCAGCCCCCCCCCCCCACACACACACACACACTACCGTCCTTTCGGAAGTGTCTTCAGCTTTGGTGTTGAGTGTGTTTTTTTGGCTTTCTCTGTTTTTTCTTTTGTTCTTTGGTTTCTTCTATGCGGCGTCAACGAATGTCAGCGGGCGAATGACCATTCTGCCAAATTCCCCCTTAAATACTCGCTGGTAGGCTCCAGCAGCCAGCGCCAGCTAACTGTCACGTGACACTGTCTGGACCCACGTCTTCTGGCTTTTCATCCCACGCTATTGAATCACTTTCTTCTGACAAACCTTCCCGTGAATTTCAGATGAGAAAGCTTTGTAATACACCAATGAAAAAAAAATATAGAAAAAATAGAACAGGAAATATTTGAACTGATGGTTAAACGTTAGTGTTTCATTGAAGTGTAAATGATATTTTCTGTAACTGAGTCAGTTATTTCTAGATGTTATATTTCTCCCTGATATGACTACCAAACTTGCTATCGCATGTTTTTTGCATGGACATGGTCGTCTTTTCTATAAACCATAAGTGACTTGAGGAGCTATGGAAACAAAAACAAAAAGAAACAAGAATTTATATTTAAACGTACATAAACAATGCTGCCCCTGCATAGCCATTTTCCTTTGTCGACAACTAGCAAAATAACTGTCTACATTTCTTTAACTATACAATCAGTGGAAAGTTATATTTTGGCGCAAATGAAACATTTAGCGGCCTTCCGCTCCGAACGGCCTACTTCCCCAATAACTTCAAATTGCCTTTGGTAAGGTTTTATATTAATTTTTTATCAAGTCAAGTCCTAAAATTCCCTTCCCTTAAATTTCTGTAATGAAATTTAAATTATAAGCTGGAAACTCATTTGTTTTACGTGAATTCATAATAATCATATTATTACATTCGCAACCTCATCAGTTTTGCTTTATCTTTATTCCGCGTATTAGAATTAAGATGACACTTAGCTTAGCACACCACATGGCTTTTAGATGCCTACAGCAGAGCTTGTTATTTTGAAATATTGCTGTCATGATACGTGATACATTATTTAACGGAATGCAGCAAATTATCAAATTGCTGCGCCAATCTTCTCAAGCAGAAGATATCACAGTTTGCAAGTAATCTCTATAGAACGGAACAGTTTAAAGATAAGGAAAACGAAT
>NC_142937.1:91419836-91492336 GCF_046866305.1 Octopus bimaculoides | reverse complement strand
ATATTGTATTGAATAAATGGCATTTATATGTTCTATATGACAGTTTGGTGAGTGAACTATTCAGAAAGAAATCGAAGTAAGATTCTATGGAGTTCATTTAAAGTTACGGTTTAAGGGACATAATCTCCTAAATGATAAGATGCGCTCTGATTCAAATATGCATGAGAAATTGTATTCCAAATAGAGAAAATATTAGAGATTAACGATTATTCTTTATCAAATAGAAAAGTAAAAAAAACTTTTGTTTTGCTCTCAGATCGTATAAAATATGCTGACCTTTCACCTACGCTGTTATATAACCACGCAGTCGTCTGTTTATGACTGGATCACCGGCAGACAAACTCTGAGCGCCATAGTGTTTGCTGCTTGGGAAGATTTCAGTGGAAGCGGCTGTCATCGATCTACAAGAAAGATTCAAGCCAGTCTGTAACTCACTAAAGCCCTGGAATCTCTCTTTTATCGGACAGACCACCTATCATCTCAATATAGTTTTTACCAGGGATACAAGGGTTGTGAGGATTAGGTAATGTGGTGACCGAATTCGTGATTCTTTTTCCATATTAAATAGAACTTTCCAGCAAATGACCTCAGGGCTTTGAATTCTAATCTTGAGACCAACGACTCCACTCGCGCTATCGGCAGAAATGTCATGAAAGATGAAAACACCAAGGATATTGATGAAGAAAATTTGGAAACGCCAATAAAAATGATGAAACGCCAACAAAAAAAAAAGAACAAGAAAGAGAAATCATATTCAATGGATTTGAAAAATCCCTTGTATTTGTGCGAATAATTTCTATGATAATATTAAAGTAAAATGATTAAAGGGAACGTATGGAAGAAGTATGAAGCGCGTATCAGGTCACTGGATGTTATTCAGTATTTATTTGGAAACAAATGAAAATATCTAAGAAAGAAAATATATCGTGTGTTTCAGCTAAATTTCAGAAAAAAAAACCTATGAGATTAAAGATTGTTCTATATCATTCCGTACCTATGTGGATTTATCTGAATATAGATGAATTAGAAAAGGATATAGTGTAATTAAATGGTCATTATTATTGTACAGATACGTTGGTGTCTATAGTTTCGAATAAATCTGTATTGATGAAGATTAGAAGCGTATATGAGTTCAGCGAGTATGAAATATCATTTCTTTTCTAGGAACAGGGCCTGAAATTTTCTGAGAGGGGACTAGTCGACTACATTGACCCAAGGGCTTAGCTGGTACTTATTTCATTGACCTCGAAAGGAAGAAATGCATCGTAGGACACCGCAGAATTTGAACCCAGAAAGTAAAGACACGAAATGCTGTTAAGTGTTTTGTCCGATGTGCCAACCATTCTGTCATGCATTTGAATAAATCCTAATTATTATGCTAATTCGTTAATATGAATATTTATCAGATATCAAAATCCAGTAGAGAATATTGGGAAAAAATTATTACCACTTTTCATAGCGTGTAAGGCACAAGCGCTTCTAAAAAGGACCTCAATTTTGGCAGTTCTTTTCCTTCAAAACCCGTTTATATCCGACTGCTGCAGTTCTCCCGACTATTAACATATTTTAGGGAGATTGATGCCATGAAATTCTTCGAATTAGGCTCTATCATTTAAACTTAATTAAAATATAGTTTGTTTTAAAATAAAAAAGCTCATAATACAAATCCAGTTTCCGTCTACCAAATCCACTCACAAGGTTTTGGTCGGCCCGAGGCTATAGTAGAAGACACATGCCCAAGGTGCCAATTGGTAGTATTAACTCATGGTTAGCAATTTGGTAGTATTGATTCATGGTTAGCAAATTGGCAGTGTTGACTCATGGTTAGCAATTTGCTAGTGCTGACTCGTGGCTAGCAATTTGACCCTATCATCTCATGGTTAGCAATTTGGCACTATCAACTCATGGTCAGCAATTTAGCAATGCTGACTCATGGTTAGCAAATTGGCAGTGCTGACTCATGGTTAGCAATTTGACACTATCGACTCATGGTTGGCAATTTGGCCATGTTGACTGTAACATTAACGAGAAATAGTAGTACTGAGTGTATTTTGATAACGTGGATTGCAACAACGGCTAGGAATTTGGAGTTTTTATACTGTAGTATTTACCAAAGATTGCAGTATTTGTTCACATTGCAACAAACAAAATGGAACAAAATGGAGAAAAACTATAAATTTAAGAAATGATATGTCAATATTCCTGGAAATTATACAATGCTGTTCTTATTATTATTGTAGCATTTTAATGTGATATTCAATTTGATGTAGCTAATCGACAGTACTCTGGATTTTCCATTCATTTTTGGAGTTTACTTGTACACACAATGCACGTTCGAGTAAATAAAATGTATTTTTCTCTGCAGGATAAAGGGCAATTAAAATGCGGATTCGATCCCATGTAGCATGTAAATGTACGAAACATACTTCTGTAACATCATGTGCCTGAGCTCTGAAGAAAAAAAAAGCTGTATGTTATGAAATCCATAAGTCTTCTCCAAATGAGACAGTCTGTGGGGAGCTCAAGAATCTCTTAACGTATCTAATTTTCCATTATTGCTTCCAGTCTACAACATCAACCTCCTTTTTATCACAGATGGGGGTCACAATTTTCATCCAATTTTCATTCAATGTTTTATCTTATTACTGATCTTTGGTCTTTACCAAACTAATTCGTATCTCAGCATGATGTCCTTTTTTTATACGAATCCGATGCTGTTTTTTAAAAGATATCTAAGAATGCCTGTGTGTTTTCTTATGTGCACTTTGTACACATTTCAAATCAACCTCCATTCTGCATTAGTATCGCATATATATTTACTCGAATCTAAATGTTTCACAAGTCAATATTTGCCCGAAGAAGATGGACATCTAAAAACATACGATAAGATCTAGATGTATTGATCGAATGATTTTCTTTGTCAAATACATTAGAGAAACGCTGTCTTACTTCGGAAGCATGTAAAGTTTGTTGTTTCGTATTCGCATTCTTTTCATTTATTTATTCGTATTATATTATTTTCTTCTAATCATTGTCAAAACAGTTTAAGATATACACACTCTGTTGACTTACATTAATAGATATAGCTTGACGTAAATAGTATATCTTTCTTCTTCTAGAAGTCGATAAACAAGAATAGATTAACGCATCTAAGTATACAGACGTTATGGTTTAATGCATTCCAGATAGATATCTATAAAGTGACTGACCAATCAAATATATCATGAAGCGGAATTTCTTTTTTGTTACTGCCGTACTTACTGAGACGAACTAAAAATGATGTATCTAAGGAGAATAATAAAATGTAAGTCAAAATAATATATTGTTCTTTAACTTTTTCTACTTAAAGAGAAATAACAAGAGGAACCAATGCTCGAATCCCCAAAGAGTAACCATTTCGCAGTCCCATGAGCAGCTGGAAATAGCTACAAAAATTTCCATCAAATTTCTATCTACCGTCTTAAATATTAGAAAATGCAACCTCAGCTACCTCCTTAAAGGGACAACGGTCACGGTTAAAATGATTTTGGTGACAGTGAGGTTTGTTGGTCTGAATGTTATCTTGAAGTAAAATGAAACGAAATGAATCGGTTGAGGGTCATTTATTTCAAACATGAAAATGCTTTTTTTTAACTCGATTGAGAGAATACTCCAGAGTATACAACCCATTCGATGTAAGTAATTAGAAATAGCTTCAAATATTTGATCACAGCAATCCCTCGCCATATTTCGCTTCGCCTATCGCGGCTTATTATTTAAGCTTACGTCGATTCCTCCGTGATGTTGTTTTGCATTTATAATAAAATAAATATATACAAATTATAATTTTTTTTTTAAACATACAGTACAATACTGTTTCTACTTCGCGGATTTTCACCTATCGCGGGAGGTTTTGGAACGTAACACCTGCAATAGTCGAGGGATTACTGTATGTTTTATTTAATACTTAGTGCGTATGCACAGCAGAGTTCAAGGTCAATGTTTTTCCAAGCGGTTTCACCATGCGTGCTTAAGCTTCCTTACTATGGCGAAAGTCCGGATACTTATTGATCAGACTTCGTAGTAACATCTGGAGGCTAACCTGATATCACGATTCCGTTTGGTACAAGGTTACTTCTCTTAAAACGGTGTTAATAGCCTTGATATAGAGACGATTCCCAATTACCGTATTCTTTTAAAGAATATGCACTTTAAAACTAGTTAAAGATGAGGGAATTACGAGAGAACATCTCAGTTGTGTGAAGGTTAGAGCTTCAGTCTTTTTTTGTTTTTGTTTTCTTCTTGGCGGTATTACATTATATGAAGGACATATAATTGCAATAGAAGTGGTTACGCATTTAACTGTCCTGGTTTGAGATTAATATAGCTTCGAGCACCGTGGTAATTATTCAGACTGATTAGAGAATGGCTACTAGCAATAGAACGATCAGCTATATCAGGAAAACTGACAGCTGATTATGATGAGAAGGAACCAAACGACGACGACGACGGTGGTGGTGGGAGGGGTAGTGGTGGTGGCTTTGTTGTTGTTGGTGGTGGTGGTGGTGGTGGTGATGGTGCGAGGTGGTGGCTAGGATGATGACGATGGTGGTGGTGGTGACAGTGGTCGCGGTGGTGAGAGGTGGTGGCTAGGATGATGACGATGATGATGATGATGTTGGTGGTGTTGTTGGTGTTGTTGTTGTTGTTGTTGTTGGTGGTGGTGGTGGTGGTGGTGGTGGTGGTGGTGTTGTTGTTGTTGTTGTTGTTGTTGTTGTTGTTGTTGTTGGTGGTGGTGGTGGTGGTGGTAGGGACAATTCTGATGAGTAGGATGAGGATGATAATGATTTTTGTGGTCGTAGTGAAAAGAATATGATGATGATGATTTTGTATTTAAAAAAAAAAATCCGATATTGGCAAATGACGCTAATTATGTGTCATATTGAAGAGGAAATTCACCCTCATTACGAAAATTGATGAGTCTCATTTTCACCAATTCCACTTCTCCGAACTTCGTATTAATAAACTAAGTAGTCCCTCTCAACACTGCTTATTGATAAATCGCACGAATCATTCTGTCCGTCTTAAATTTATTTTGAAATTTTCTGTTTTCTTTTTTCCCGAGGCCGTATTACCAATGTCCAAATCGATTTATTTCCTTTCCTAGCTGAGGTTTGTTGTTTTAATAAACGTTTGGGTGGGTGTATTTTTAAATCGTCTTTAAATAATATTGAGATGTCGTTTGAGTTGAATGAATGCTGTATTCGATTTTGAAGCAATCATTAGCTAACATTTCAGCCATATTTAAAAATAAGCATCGCAATTTTAAAAAATAAGACTTAAAACAGGGGATTTAATAGCTTTATTTACCTATTTATTTATTTATTTCATTTTAATGATTTGGATTTGGCCGAAAGAATTTTCTAAAACTTCTCAGACAAGTGAGGTCGATGGGGGTCGATGTAAATCCTGAAGTAACTCTTAGTTGTCGATCGTATAAGATGTATGGACATAGAGCTTTTATTTTTTGGGGTGCTCCCTCCAAGAAATGTTGAACACTGCCCGTAACATTCCGGTAACATAGATGCTGTAGGGAAGGTACATGATTATCCAAATTGAAGAGACAGGTCTTCAGAGCAGTTGTTGAATCTGTGCTTGTATAATATTCATATATCCTCATAACAGAGATTACTGCCTTAAAAGATTAACGTCACATTGAACAATACTGCCCAAGATAAACAAAAATCGAGGTGGCTATGGTTGGGTTACCTGTGATCATAGAGTTTACATGATTAAAGTTGACCTAGGCCGAAACTGCAGTGACAGCCATAAAGTTGCCGAACCCTTGCGGTAAGTGAATAACCACGCATAATTATATACAGTAATCTCTCGACTATCGCGGGTGTTACGGTCCAAAACCTCCCGCGATAGGTGAAAATCCGCGAAGTAGAAACAGCACTGCACTGTATGTTTTTTTTAAAATTATTTTTATAATTTGTATATATTTATTTTATAATAAATGTAAAACAACACCACGGAGGAATCGACGTAAGCTTAAATAATAAACCGCGATATGTGAACCGCGGTAGGTGAACCGTGATATGGCGATAGATTACTGCACTCTTTGCTGTAACTGCACTCTTTACTGTAACTCTTTGCCCTAATAAGTATGTACATTCTAAACTAAGCAACATAAGGGAAATTTACCATATAGAGAATGGAGGTCTTCATTGGAAACATCGAGAGGCATCTAAAATTTCGGTAATATCTCTCTAGTTTTTGGTCCAAGGTCTGTCATTTTGAGAAGGCGTCAAGTCAATTTCATTGACCCCAATGCACAACTGGTACTTATTTTGTCACTTTTAAAAGGATGAAAGGTAAATTGGATCTCGGTACCATATGAACACAAGATGTTAAAAACCGGAAAAAGTGCTGCAAAACATTTTCTCCGACAAAGCGAGGACTCTGACACCTCGCCGCCTTTATAACTTCGGTAAAATAGTTGACAAACTTAGTAAGATACTTTCTGAATAGTAAAATAACACAACTTATTATCATATGTGGATATTCAGTTGTAACTGTCAAATATGGCTTGGATACAATGAAGCACATCTATTCGACAAACACCTAGCAACTCGTTTAAACTCTCTAAAGAAAAGTGTTTTATGCTACTCACTGGAATTTCGTACTTAAAAGCTTAAAAGACGATAATGTAAAGGTCTTATAGAATTTCAGCACTCAGAAGGCACGTAGTTTTCTATGACGTGAATGGCGAAATAAATATAGCAATTGACTTAACAAGAACAAGTAATGTTATGAAGAAATGAGTTTGATGAACACCTTAAGAGCTATACTCACTGAGCTATTGAATGAAAGATTTTGTGGTTGTTAAGGAATGTGTCGAAAAGAGGGAAATATAAAAAAGAAATTCTGTTTGTAATTAGTAATCCTATTACTATTCTATCTTGTTTGTAATTAGTATAAAGTTGAGGTATAATACAATATTACATTCTACAGACATCGGCATAGGCAGAAATAACACGTTCCCAAATTTGGCAAAGCTGTGTTTACTATTTTATTCTTTTCTAATTGGATCTGTGATTCGGCTGTGGCCATACTGGAACACTGCTTTGTATGGTTACTCGAACAAATCAACTCCAGAGCTTAGTTTAAGTCTGGTGCATGTACTACTTCTGTTCCATTCGCGGAAATGTTGAGTTACGGACACATAAACAAACCAACAAGGCAAATACAATGACGACGCAAGCACATACACACACACACACACACACACACACACACACACAAACACACAATACATATATATACATACATATAAATACATATATAACAATAAATAGTATATAATATATATATATGGGTACGGGACGTCACCGGCAGTGCAAATAACTTGAAATACGTAAAAAAACGAGGGGAAAATGAGTGAAATACGTGAACAACGAGAAAAGATAGAAAACAGGACAAGTGAACACAGTTGTTGGCTGTTTATCTACTTTTCATTTCGAGCATTCTCTGTCTGGACTTGTCCTATTTTCCATTTTTACTCTTTGTTCACGTTTTTTTTTTGTTATTTGCACTGCTAGTGACGTCCTGTACCCATATATGCAGGTAGATATTATATATATATATATATATATATATATATATATATATATATATATATATATTATATATATATATATATACACATACATACATACATACGTACGTACGTACATACATACATGCATACATGCATACATACATAGGAATGCTCACACTCATGTCTCCATCTACCAGATTCACAAGACATTGGTCACCTGGGGTTTTAGTAACAAACACCTACCCAAGTTGTTGCACAGTAGGGCCGAACCTGAAACCATGTGATTGCGAAGCGAACTTCTTAACCAGAAAGCCATGCCGTTTCTAAGAGTATTTCTCACAAAATATCTGTTAAATTTGAAATAAGATCATTTTTTCGGGATTTCAACGTAGAACAATAAAATACTATAATATACAGTTTCTTTACATTATTTACATTTGATGGATATTTGTCCTCATCTTGTTTGTTGTTAACACAACGTTTTGGCTAATATACCCTCCAGCCTTCATCAGGTGTCATGGGAAATTTCGAACAGGAGCTCTCATTTCTAAGGTATTTTTCGATGTTATAATAATAATAATAATAATAATAATAATAATAATAATAATAATAATAATAATAATAATAATAATAATAATAATAATAATAATAACATCAAAAAATACTTTAGGAATGAGAACCCAGGTTCGAAATTTCCCCAAGACACCTGATGAAGGCTGGAGGGTATATCAACCGAAACGTTGTGTTAACAACAAGCAAGATGAGGACAAATATCCGTCAAATGTAAATAATGTAAATAATGTACATACTTCCTCATCTCTTAAATATAGAACTGTACAGTTTCTTTATTTATAAAATAAAACAGTAATTCTTGTATTTGCATGTGAAAGATCTGAAACCGTATCTTTGCGCATGATTGCTGAAATCTCAACAGTAAATCGCCATTTTTCCTAGTAAACTGATACGTTTCATTTACACTGCTCTCTCTTCATCGTTAGTTTTGTTGCAGAATATTCCTTACCCTTCAGCAATAGTTAATTCTATTATAATACAGGCCAATAGCTCTCAGCACCTATTTCGTTTCACTGAAAGTTGCAGAGCAATGAAAAATCCAATAATAAATATTTGTCGTCAGCTTTAATCAATAAAATACTAGCTTAATCGAATCTACCCCAGTTCTTTATCGTTATTCCCTTATGGTCTTTCTTTTACACTCCTCTCATTCTCTCTCTTTTTTCCTCCTTTGTCTCTCACTCGCTATCTTTGTCTCTCCTCTTCATTTCATACCTCTCGTGATATTTAAATATTTGTGCAGCTGGTATATATTTTGGTTTTATGGCATGTTTATTCTAAGTTTTGCTTTTCAGTAGGCGTGAATATGTTTGTACGAATGCGTAGGTATCTGTATAAACGTGAGCGAAAAGGAAACAACGTTGATACGTATGTGTCTGAGCGATTTTGCATTATCAACAACTGACTTTACTTAAGCAGCCATATTATATATTGGATCCTTTAAAGGCCGTGAATTGTTGCGAAACACTTCACCTGTTTTAATGTATTTACATGAAAGAATGTTTCCTCTTTTTTATGTTTTTGTTACATTCATCGAATCCTTTTGTTATAAAACAACAGCAAATGCAGACACACTACATACGAGATCATATTCATTGAAAATATAACCGAAAACCGAAGCAATTTCTCTTCCCGGTTGTGGGTGTCTGGAAATCAAATATCAGAGCAGCATATCAGCATGGTAATTCGGAAATCTACATGAATACAGAGGGACAAGGCCCACTGTTTAAGTAATAGCTATCAATGACACCACACACCAGGGATTTTTCAATTAGTCCCAAATTCTCAATAAATGAGAAACGATCGATCCCAGATTACAACTGACATCAATCCAGGAGTGTGCGTATTCATTCGACTCGGGAAGGATAAAAAAAAGCAATTGCGACCAAAGCGGAGTTTGAACTCAGAATATGAAGGGACATAACTAAATGCTCCAAGTTATTTTCTAAGGTGCTCTACTGATTCAGCCACGTGAAAATCCAGTGCGCCACGTGAGGATCAATAAAAACAAAACAATCAGATATTACACGTGAGACAGACTTTAGTTAGGCGGACAAAAGAAGTGCCAAGCCTTGAGGTTTGGAATGTTTATACCACTCAATTGCAGAAACATTAACAAACATACGTGAGATACAAAATATAAAATAGACACACAAAAGACACCAAAACGAACCAAAAACAAACCCGTTTCATGGTCGATTTGCTAAAAATAACAACCAAATGTATCTGCAGTCATGACTTGAATTTGAAGATACCGGTCAAATAGTTTGGGATGGCCTTGCCATTGACGGCAGGTCTGTGCCTACTCGATACGGATTGATAACACCACCACCACCACTGACGACAACAATAACAAAAGAAATAACATATAAAGAACTGTTAAAAATCTTGTAGAAATAGCTGAATTTTGAAGATGGTAAAAATGTTTCTTTTACTGCACGGAACTTGATTTTATATTAAGCATTCCAGAATCAAAAACCAACAGTTTTTCTCAGAAATAATTTTACTACTCATTTTTTTTGTTGTTTGAAGTCATGAGAAATTAAATGCTTGAAATGCTGTAGACATATCAATCGATTGCGACAGACAGGAATAATCAGGTAATTCCTGTCTGAATGTCATTAATAATCAATTTATAACAGTGAAAAACATTTAGCAGAGGTCATGATATTGTACAGTCAATACGGTTTCAATTGTCACTTGACTGAAACTCGTTTCATTTACGTTTGGAATAACCTTTACAAAACATCGATATTTCCTCTAATACTCTGCCTAAAACACAGCACCGATGTGCCTGGTCACACTGTTGCTATATTACTGAAGCAGCACCGTCTAGACAACTGGGCCAAGTGAACAATGGTTTAAATTACTATAATTACTCTCTTCTCGGGAATTGCGCTGTAACATTTTTCTTCTAGCTGGCAATAAATAGATACCAGTAATACATTGATAACACTACAATTAATAATGTATCAGAGCTAGAGAAAATTGTGAGGAAGCCAATCCTTCAAACCACACATGCCATCTTAAAAAGTATACTTTATATACGTAATGAGATGCATCGTTCCTTAAAATGTTATTTTATGGTCAAATAGTTTGACTATTGATCTGTTAGTCATGGCCTACTTGACGGAAACAAAATATATAACCTAAAATGGAATATTTCTTTTACAATTATTTGTATTTTCTATAAATTCTCAAAATACTATACAAATTTGCATAATTATTCTAAATGTATTGATTTTGTAATCAGTAACGTTTTAAAGTATCTGTTGCAAAGCTTAAGTTTATTTGGTGGGGTGCAGTATTCTGATATTTTACATCAGCATCTATAAAAACCGAATTTCAAAACACAACATATAACATATAAACCTGTCTTGGAAAAGACGTGTACTGTGAAAAATTTCATTTACGTAAGTGAGAGCAACCTACATATTCTAACATACATATATTCGCTTTTAGATATTAACATTATGATACATTATGAACTTATATACTTATACAAAGATTTAATATACTGCAAGAATAATGAAATATTTTGTATAAAAGATAATTATCTAAGAATTTCAGATGTATTTATTTTGAAATAATAGACTTGCTTTTGTGAAGGAAAGCTTATATATTTCAATCCTTTGATCTTTATTATGTCAATTTTGAGTTAACGTTGTGAAATTTATATGGCGTCAAAATTTGCTGCGTAGAAAGAAAAAGGAAAACGATTTGGTTCTAATTAAGATCTCATGTTTAATTCCCATCTTTTGAATGAATCTTAATTATTTTAGCGAAGCAACTTGCAGATTCCTAATCAATTTTAATCGATGATACTAGATTCATTTAAAATACACAAACGCTTCTAAACTTAGCCTCTGATATAACTTGGCAGACAAAAAATTTTCAATACACATCGGCAGACATCGATGGAACCGTTCTAATTTACAGTATCTCTAAGCAGATGTTTGAAATTATATTCTTCACTTCCATTGTAAAAGTTGCTGATATAACGATTTCTTATATCGAGTCAAGCCAGAGTGTTTGTGAGAGCAATAATAATAGAGCTTATTCACTCGACACGAGTTCATTTCTACTCTTCAGTTCATCTCTTTCTAAACTTTCAAAGACTATTGGAAACTTCAGCACAATTAAACATTCTAAATCTAATAATCATCAACTACTTATCATCCTATGTCTCGAAGCATACTAATCTCTCTCTCTCTCTCTCGCTCTCTGTCGCTCTCTCTATATATCTATCCCTCTCTCTTTCTCTGTATGTATATATATATATATATATATATATATATATATATATATATATCAATCTGATTAACATTTTGTCTTGATTTATTGACTCTGTTGTCTCTCTCCTTTACTTGCACTTCTAATCTTCTATACGCTGCCTCTCGCTCTCTCTCTCTCTCTCTCTCTCTCTCTCTCTCTCTCTCTCTCTCTCTTTCTCCGTCTCTCTGTCACTCTCTATATATGTATATATATCTATATATATATATATATATATATATATATATATATATATAACAATTGCTATGCAAGTACATCTCCCTATATATATATATATATATATATATATATATATTACATCGACTCCAGTCTTTCACTGGAGCTTCATATTTTATCGACCCCGAAGTGATGAAAGGCAAAGTCGACCTCGGCGGAAATAATAGATGAAGAAGAAGAAGAAGAAGAGGAAGAGGAAGAAGAAGAAGAAGAAGAAGAAGAAGAAGAAGAAGAAGAAGAAGAAGAAGAAGAAGAAGAAGAAGAAGAACAACAACAACAACAACAACAACAACAATATGCAGTAACCAAATTTATCAGCGAGTGACCAGTAATCCAAATGTGTGTGCGTGTGTGTGAGAGTGGGTGCCTGGTCGCATAACCTGTTAGAAATAGTTAATAAATCTACAAAGTTGTCTAATTGGAAATGAAGGCACATCATTATTGGGTGTGAACCAGTGGTTAGGAAGTTGCATTCACGATCTTATTATCAAGGTTTTGATTATCGGACCGAGAGATGCATTGTGTTCTTGAGCAATGTACTTCATTTCAAATTGCTCCTGTCCACTGAGCCGCAAATGACTAACCTTTCGATGGACTTAAGTCTCGTTCAGGGGAAGATGTCGCCATCTTGGTCGCTTATACGCCCATGAAAACGGGGTAACGGGTGCTATGCTTCCTATGACTCGAGTCAGTAATGTCCGGCAGTTGACCATGTCGATTCATTAATGTAGCCTTAGTTACCTAACGCACGAGAGGATTAGAAGATCGTGGTTGGGATGCATGTGATCACGGGTTTGTAAAACCAGGCTTAGCCTGGGGTTAAACAGGAGCAATAACAACCGTTATATCTACATCATACATTGACGTCAGTTAAACCAAGCAATAAGCTCTAATATTTATTTTATTATAAATATTACACAACGCAGCATCGGATTATATAAAACCGAAGAGGACGTACCAAAAATAGACTTCACAATTTTAACAATGTTAGCCGTGTGTGGTAATTATACTATAATATTTATTAATTATATCAAAATGCAAATCCGCAATTCAACAAAATATAAAAACGAACCAAAATACATAACTTGCAAACAACAAAAATGAACGCCAGTTCTAAACGTATGTAAACACGTTTGCTATGGGAATCAAGTTAAGTTAGTTGATTTCATTGTTTTTGAATAAGAACTATTGAAGAAAATGGTTGTGTAATTTGTTACATTTCACTGCCTCCTGCTGTTATACTAATTGAATTGTGTTTAAGTGCTTAAAGCAAATGTCACACGATCTATTCTGTTGCGTAGTCTTCGTGCAGAGAAAGTTGATATGACAGAAAGAATATCGCAGAAAACAAAACAGAAAGATACAATAAATAATTAAAGTTAACAATGGAATGCGATCACCAACGCCAATCCTACCCACATGCATGCGCGCTTTTATGCATGCGATCACTCTCACATAGCATCCAGAAGAGAAATAGAAAATTTTTAAAAATTAAACAATCACATTACATATTTACAATTTAATTGAGGATAAGTTCATTATCCTCTTTGGATCATTTAAATGATATCATATATGTGCGTGTGTTTCAAAATTATATATATATATATATATATATGTGCATACATGCATATATGCATGAATACATGTATAGCTCCGTTTCGCTACCATGCGGTTTTGAGTTCAATGTCTGTGCGGTAATTCGGAGAAAAAAAGTGTTATACCTGCACCCCAAGGCTGACCAATGACCGCTATTTATGAAACAAGCAAAGAAATGAAAATTTCAATTCAGTATGTATTTAACTTGAACTTCTATGCTTGTTGTCTCTTAGATGATGCAGACAGACTGACAGGCTGTCAGATAGACAGGCAGAAAAAGTATCCCTTGTTAATAAGGAACATAAATGCCCATTCTTTTTTAAACAGCCATGCAAAGAAGAATCTAATAACACCTCAATCTTTTAAGAAGAGACCTCAGTTGATTAAATCTACCATTTTATAGCAAGCGGTTCGGATGTTGGGATCACGATCTTAAGATCATGGGTCCGTTTCCTAGACTTAAAGGCTATTTTGCTCTCGTGTAAGGCAATATGCGCGGAATGAGTAATAGCCTGTTATTGGTGCCACCCGCTCTCCTTCTGGCTGCCTTATTTTCATATTTCCCTCTGTCAAAGGGTTAGAGGAGTGAGAGAGAATGTATGTGTGTACTTCTGACAACAAAGACACTTAAGTCAACGAACGTAAACATAACACATACTGCTAAGTCATACTCGCTTGCGAGTGTCATGTATGGTTACCTTAACATTATCCTAAAGCCGGAATGGCAGAGTCTATGAGTCGAGATTTGAACACCCAACTCAAAAGGACTTAAATTTATGCCGCAGTCAAGTGACTGAAACAAGTAAAATAATAAAAGATTAAAAGAATATATATATATGTATATATATATATATATATATATATATATATATATATATATATATATATATATATATATATATATATATATATATATATATATATATATATATATATATATATATATTACATATATATATACACGTGTATATATCCTTATGTGTGAGTGTGTATACATAAATCTGCACATACATATAAAAACTCATATGTTCCTACGCGCATGCGTACTTGTATACATACATGACCATTCAGTTGATGTAATCTAAATTCTAATAAGGGAGCCTTGTTTTTAGGCAAGGAACAGACCAGTGAGAAATTCGAACAATAAGAGTTGGAAAACACATATATTTTATACGTATATACACAGACAAACTCGCACATATACAAAGTCATATCGTCACACGTAGTCATGCAAAATATTTCTCAAGCAAATATATATCGATAAATTAGATAACCGTGGATATGAAAATAAGAAATCATTAAATGTAGTAAGCGTTGCGTGATAACAACCGGAAGGAATACGAAAATCTAAAGCAGCCATCTTTAAAACTGTGTAATAGTTATGCAGAAAGCTCAAATATTACAGAAACTTTGTAAAGTGTAGTTTAAAAAATCCATACTTTGCAAGTTCATTGAACGTACGGTTTAGCTATAAAAATCAATCTCGTATTATTTCTGACTAATGATTCCGTTTAATTATTTATTGTTTCAACAGCATTAATGGAGAAATGGAAAACCATAACAACAACAGCAACAACAGTATCAATACCAATAACAACAACAACAGCAACAACAATAGCAACAACGCAAATGATTTAACAAACTGATTCTTATGTATCACTTTGATACGATTTTCCGGAAATCTTTACAAGGAAATTAATTATAAATTAATTATAAATTAATTATAAAGCCTTCTGTGAGAATCGTAAGTAAAAGCTATCATTAATTTCTTTAAATCAAGTGTATAAATTATGCTTATAGAACCGATAATCAATGTATTGTTGATGCTCGAATCAATATTTAGTCATTGATTGATTTATCTCGAAGTCATAATTGCATCACCACCTTAATTTACTTTCGGTATTTAATTGGGATTTGAGAAGTAGTAAAAATTTTCACCGTTTTCATTTGTGTATTTAAGAGCCAAACATTGATAAACTGACAGCATCAAGAATTTGATGATAAAGGTAGTTTTTTTTATTTAATTTAAGTTTAAGGAAAAAGGTTTTCGTGGGAGAGCAATCGTCGGTGCCTGTGACACACGTATTTGATTAGCATTTCATTTTGTCGACCCCAGAAGGACGATAGGCCCTTGGGTTCGGTTAGGATGTCGCACTCACAATCACAAGATCGTGATTTCGATTTTCAAACCTTGCGATGCATTGTATTCTTGGACACATCTCTTCATTTCACGTTCGTTGCTCCACTCCACTTAACTGTAAATGTGTAACCCTGCCACGGATTATCCACCACCCCAACACCCGTACAGGAGGAGTATCGGTCACTTGTGCGAAATGGAAGCCGAATAACCGGTCCTATGAGTTGTGGGACCCGAGAATGTAATGTCCATGGATTCAGAATAATGACAAATGATTTGAAGTCAGAACAGAACGACACGAAACAATTACCGCAGTACATTTTGCCCTGCATTCTATTCACTCTGCCAATTTCCAGAACAAGGCTTTATTCTGTCTGAGCCTGTGGTAGAATACACGTCCCAGGATGCTGAACGATAGGATGGGAAGTGAAACCACGCAGTAGAAAGTGTACTTATTGACACAGTCACGTCTGCACCTCTAACAAGACATTTAAAAGTGTGTGTGTGTGTGTGTGTGTGTGTGTGTGTGTGTGTGTGTGTGTGTACGGTTTGGAGGGAATGTTAAATAATTATGCTTTCTTCATTTACTGAGGACTAAAGAAGGTTAAGGAAGGGGTTGCTAGGCAAAAGAAAGAAATTAGCAGGAAATTAAAATTATATGAAATTATAAGCAACAAAAACTATCCAAAAAATTGTAACGTTAATGAGATTGTAATTGTTCTGTATTGGTGAAACAAATACGTGAATTTCAACATTAAAATGCTTAAAAGAATAAGACAAAGGGAAACAATAAATGAAATATTGAAATTAAAAACATATTCAAAAATTTGCAATTCGTGTTTATTGGAAATTTTCAAGTATGTCATATCGCAATAATATTGAAATATCTTGGAATGATTTGGTTAAAACAATTTTTTTTTCTTCACTTTTTTTCCTTTTTTTTTTTTTTTAGATTTAATGGACGGATTCGATGTAAAAGCTGCAGCTGATGGCATGAAAACAAAAGGATTGGCGGTTTGCTCCACCTTACTAACATCGCACTATAGATGATATTTCAATGATAATAGCCAAGTCTATTTAGCTATAAATGGCGGCAAAGACAACGTTCAGTGATGGGAGAAGAGGTCTTTAGGAACGTTAGTGGAACGAATCGGTCTTAGTACTTATGTTTGTTAAAGCCTGGCACTTATTCAAACCACATGCGGGGCTGGCCACGTAAGGGTTTGAAATCTAACACCAGACCACATACAATCAATTGGAAAATAGTTCAAACATCTGAGCCATATGTAAAATACAAATTTAAAAACACCACCGCATTGCTTAATTCCAAATCTGAATTTTTAGTGAATCGGAAAATACCACCCTCGTCGGGTTTAGCGACTGCACCCCAGACTCTAGATCCCTACCCGTTCAGCCTTATTTTGGCTTTATTTTCAAAGGGTACCTAAATCTAATTCTTTCCTCCTTTTTTACTTTTTTACTTTTGACTTTCATATTCCGGTGTTCTGACCCTTCCACCTGCTACATCTACCTTCTCGACTTTTCTCGTGTTTTTTATTATTCTATCATCCCGTTCTTGCTTGTATATGTCATGTGAACACAACCTGAAGGCACCAGACATGTTATAAAATACGCTCTGTGTCGTTTTAATTGCATGAAACTATTTTGTAGCTCATAAAAATTTATGCTGTGTTCATTAAACAATATATTTCAGTTCTTCTCTACCAAATCCACTCACAAGGTTTTGGTCGGCCCGAAACTATAGTACCAGACATTTGCCAAAGGTACCACGCATGGTTGGGAAGCAAAATTCTTACCTCATAGCCTCGCCTGCACCCAGCCATACCTGTCCAAAACATTCATATAATCCAAGACATGATAATGCGAATACAGCTTAGATTATGGTATTCAATATATCATCAACTAAAGCAAATCATCATTTATGCATCATAATAAATCCAGAAAATGACTTTAACAAAACTCAAGAAAGGCGAAATGCGTTTGTCCGTTTCTTGTGACGTGGTAGCAATATGTCTTTTTTTTTAACAAATCTATAAAGAGAATTTAAAATATTACCTCAGACAATTCCGTACCACCAGGCCTTTCAACGGTGTATATATATTTAGTATGATACACAGATGACGATTTAAGCATAATACTGATTCAGTTGCCTAAACCGAAAGGAACAAAATTTTCTTTTCAGCTCTGTGTGTTATTTCCCGTAAGATATTCTTCTGTAAGACTCTTAAGAAGAAATGGCCTTATTAATAATTACGAATGGATTCAGACGAAAAAGGAAACATCCGGAAACGAAATTACAGGTACATGCGCAATATATAATCTGATTACATTTTCTCGTGGCATATAAATACATACTTACACGCATCCATATATACATACACACACATACATATACATAAGTTAATAAATAAGTGTATATATATATATATATATATATATATATATATATATATATATATATATATATATATATATATATATACATATATACATATACATATATATATATATATATATATATATATATATATTTATATATATATATATATATATATATATATATATATATATACATATATACATATACATATATATATATATATATATATATATATATATATATATATATATATATATATATATATATATATATACATATATACATATACATATATATATATATATATATATATATATATATATATATATATATATATATATATATATATATTTACATTTATACATATACATTTTGATATACAAACACAGACACACACACACATATATATATATATATATATATATATATATATATATATATATATATATATATATATATATATATATATTTACATTTATACATATACATTATACATTTTGATATACAAACACAGACACACACATATATATATATATATATATATATATATATATATATATATATATATATATATATATATATATATATATATATATGTATGTATGTATGTATGTGTGTATGTATGTATGTATGTATACATATGTGTATTTGTGTGTTCATGCGTGCAAATATGCGTGCGTACTTGCCCGTAGTTGATTAAACATGCGTGTGCGTGGCTTCCTTTTTATTTCCAAATATTATATCTGCTCTGTTATGGTATAAAGATTACAGAAAATTGGCATGATAATCCTCAGTAAATCTGGCAATTAAAATATCAAATTATTCCGACATATTAACGTTGAATTCTAAGAAAGAAACCACTAAAAACTGGAAAAGATAAATAATGTAATGGCGGCCAATATATAAAGGCTTGCGTTATCATTATATTCTCTTTACTTGCTTTGATTCTGGATAAGAAATAAATGGATAAGATAGAATATCATCAAGGAAATATAAGTCGTCGAGTAATAAGTGCTGATCTTATTCTTTCTTGCATTCATTTCTACCTCCATTCTCTCTTTGCATATATTTATAAGTGAAGGCGCACGGTTCATCGGTTAGAAGGTCGAACGTACAACCTTGAGTTTGTGAGTGCGAATCCCGGATCGGGGTGTGTGTTGTGTTCTTGAGCAAGACACTTTATTTCACGTTGCTCCAGTTCACACAGCGTGAAAGAGTACATAAAAGGCAGAGAGGAAGAGGACAGAATCATTAAGAAAATATGTACAAATTATGTGATTATGGAAAATGAAAGAATTGCAAAATGGAGAGATGATTACGAAAAGGATATGAAGAGCACTGCCTTTAGTCGAAGAGTTTCTAGCCAGTAGCGTTTGGCATCTTCCACTAGTTCTTGCTCTGGACTCGTAAAATTTATGACATTCCAATCATTAACGGTTGTCCTCTCCTGGACCCACTTGGAGATTCCGGAACACGCATCCTTCGTCATTCCACCTCACGCCTTCCGGAACAAGTTCTAGGCACATTGCTGACGATAACAAAATATTTGTCGAACGTGCCCCTTGTTAATTCGGGCAACCGACGATGCAGTGTGGTTGTTTCTTTGAACCCCTTCGTTTGCAGTTTTTAGTGGACTTATTTGCGACAGACACCAAGCTGATATCTACATCTGACTCCCGAAATGTCACATCTGTCATGCATCAATTTATACATTCTAGAACCAACAAAGGAATTTTGTCGTGTTCCTTCGACCTGCTAGAAACAGCAACCGAATCTAATCTCTTTCATATCACACCCTGCCCAATTTCAAAAGAAAACAACACATCGTAGTCCCAGATACAGAATATCCGAAATAAAAACAAAATGGGATGGCCACGGTTAGAATGCTTTTGATCACCAATCTACTCCATTAGTGCGGACGTCAGCACACGTCATATTCATTATGCGATTATTTTGAATTCTCATTGTACATGTATAGTTCGAGTTTCATCATTCCATTTTGTTTCCACATCAACTGAATTAACATAGGAAATACATTCCTGATGGGCGATTATATTGAGATATCAAGGAAAGAGTGAGAGGAAACGATCTACTGTATTCTCAAGTATCTATTATATTTTATATGCAATTTCTACGACTGCACAATTTACTTTGTAATTTGTTGACGTGTCACCAATCCGAGGATAACCAACAATTAGCTTACTCCTATTTAATTTTACTGTTCAACATAAATTTCCCGAAGCAAACTACTGAGGATCGATTTCTCTTACATTGTGTCTAATATCATTTTACGGTCAAAACCTTAACAGGTGAATCATTCATAACATTTCAGTTGCAAACCTGTAAAACGATCTGGATGGAATGGATGACGTGTCACTGTCATCAGCATCATATAGGGAAACGAATTGACGATAATCGAATGAAGTGGAAATCAAATCAAAAAGCTCATTTGAGTAACATGAACTGTGCATGTGTTAATTTCAATAGGAATTCGGAATTCGACAAGTGATTATATTGCCTTATACAGACACACACACACACAATATATATATATATATATATATATATATATATATATATATATATATATATATATATATATATATATATATATATATATATATATATATATATATATATATATATATAATGGAAAACTAAAAGGACTCTGGCGGTTTGGTTTATTCACATCTAAAACTTTCTGTGTTAAAATTTTTTCTTCAGCTTATATAACAATGACCAACATATGTTTCTACTGTGGCAACTAGACATTGCTCTGTATGCAACTATGCATCTTAGTTGCTGCAATTTCAATAAGGGTCCATCTTCGTTAATATATATATATATATATATATATATATATATATATATATATATATATATATATATATATATATATATATATAAATATGAGGTGTGGTCAATAAGTTTCCGGACTCTCTAAGTGTAATTCAACAAGCTAGAATTACACCCTAGAGCTATACTTACCGCACTAAGTTACGACTAGCAACAAAATTAAGAACTAAATCTTTGCACACCAACAGAATTATATCAAAAGTTAGATTTACCACAAAATGTTCGGACTGTGATACAAAGACTGGCTTATCAAATAGCATTAGAAATACCAGCTACTACTATCATTTAAAGTTTGCCCTAACGTAGATAGTGGAATCCATTAGTGATAGCTAGTTTTTTTTATAGAAGTCAAAAAATAGATATGGGTTCTAGTCTCGTAATTTAGATATAATATGTTTGCATATTTCGCCTTACTTAACTTTAATGATACACTCGTCATTAAAGCAAAAAATGATATATAATATATATTTTTTTAGCAGTTTCAATCATTGTGGTGCGGCATTGTTGTATGTTTTTTGTCGGATCTACGTTCAAACAAAGCGCAAACGTTTTACCCACACAAACATATCTCTGTCCATTATTATTGGTTTCCCATTTCACAATACTTCTTGTTATTGCATTATTTTTTATGATACCCTCTCTCTTCTCTCTCTCTGTCTCTCTGTCTCTCTCACTCTCTCTCTGTCTCTCTCTCTCTCTCTCTCTCTCTCTCTCTCTCTCTCTTTCTCTCTCTCTCCCCGTAATGGACGTACTTCATGAACTTATAACATTTCTTACAGTGTAAATGTTAAATGCTAATGACTAGCTTCGTTGGGTTCCAAGACTTTAAAACGGTCCGTACGTGTTTTCCCTTAAGTAGATCAAAAGTAATATTTCAAAATTTTTTATTTGCTTTCTCATTACTAGTTCCTTCTTTATTTATTTCTCTATATACCTTGCTCTCTATCTCTTCTCCAAACCCCCGTTCTTTGTTCTCCCACTGTTATGAAACAAAGACACGTGAACATAACACTGGTTTATGTCCATCACCACATTGGCCGTTTTAGAGGTGTCTGTTAACTGATGATAAAAGGAATTTTCCGCTCATGACCGTCGTTTCTTTCCATTTCAAACAGCAAATACCGAAACCTACGTTGATCAATGTAACAGTTCCTCCCATACATAGTCACACCTTTGTAAGACAATAGCTGTAACTTCAAGAGATCTTTCTGGTAGGCTACTTTTACTGAGGAGACTGGTGCGACTTGAGATGAATTCCCTTTTTTACGGGTCATAGATGTTGTCTCATTCAAGAAGCGAACCCACTAACTAACTGAATACCTTAACTAATACTCCATGCGCTTCACAGGTACCACTTTGGAGATTATAAAAATCCCTTATGCTACAAGTACAAGGTCCTAAACTTCAGGGATTGGTCAATTACATCGACCCCAGAGCTCAGCTCGTACTTATTTCATCAACCCGGAAAGGGATGAAGGGCAAAGTCGATCTCCGCGGAATTAGTACTGATCAATGAAATTATGCAAAGCATTTTGTGCAGCATGTTAATGGTTTTGCCAGCTCACCTCCTCCGAGATTCCATAAATGAAAGCATACAACATTCACTGCCTCAAATACCTAATGTGATTATGTACCGTTCTGAGGTGAGCGATTCGTCAATGTTCCATAATAAATGCCAATTTAAATAATGCTCAAAAGTGAACTGGTTTATTTTATCGGAAGGAAAAGCAGCACCACTATGAAAATTTAGTTTACGTTTAAGTGACGAAAATATTTATACATTAGTGTTCTTGTTCATATAAGAGTAAATGATGTTAGGAAATAAAATAACTGAACATCCAAATATAGGCGTTTCAGACGAGTGTATACTGGCATTGATGTAGTGACATTTGAATCTGGATGAATCTAGGTGAATCTAGCCGATGAGAACTAATCAAATTTACGTTAACAACGTAATTTGGAAAGTTCGAAACCTAGATCCTAGATTTTTCACATCTGGATTATACATTTCTTTAAGGTTCTTTCTACAGGTAAGGTAAATTATTCAATCATTTGCGAATGTTCGCGCATAAAAGGCAAAGTTAGTCTCAGTAGAACTTGAAAATAAAGAAGAATAGCTATGGTATATTCTGCCCAACATTCGGACAATTTGGCCAAGCCATCCTCCCAGATGTTAGTATATTATTTATTAAGTCTTAAACGGATAAAAGATTCCAATGTTAAGAGATGGGGCATTTGAACAGATTGAAACAATCTGAATATGAGTAGGAACTTAAAGACCACATGCTGCCCGTTCCATATTTTATATGAACAGAAGAAAAGATGAATACATAGAAACATGTCATTTGTCAACAACATAACTGAAGTTGTGTGAATGAAAAAAAACCTTCTAGAAATACCATCAAATATCATGTAGAAACATACTAACCGTAAATAAAGCATCTTAAAGGCAGCAGCTTTAAAAAAGGATGGTCGCACTGGATAGTCATGTTTGAAATATAGAAGGGATGGTCAAGGCTGGAACACAATTGACCACACGTCAGCTCGATGAGAAATGACTTTGGGATAAACAGTATCAGTAGCAAGTAAAATACAGTAGGTAATATAATATCTAGGATACCACTGAAAATACGGGATAGTCATGGCTGGAAAACCTTTAGTCATATGTCATGTTGATCATGGCTAGTCTAAAGCTAGATATCACTTCTTCAATCAACGAGGCAGCCTTTAAATAATCTCTCCTTCTACTTAAAATATCGTATCACCTCACTGTCTTGAATAAAGGAGAAAAACATTGGATAATGTAGTTGTATACAGCATTAAAAATGACGAATGGCTACGGTTAGCCTCTCCAGTGTTATTCTAGTGCGAACAACACACTTCCAACTCACCCACCACCTACTTCCTTACGTAGTCATGTATCAATTTTTTTTTAAATAAATTTCTCTAAAAGCTTTTAATTTGTGTCTGTAATCTTGTTTTTAATTTGAGTTTTTGAGATGTATATCTCAGTTTTAAAATCTTGACATATGCTACGTGTCACGCGTCCGGACTTATAATTTGGCAACCGTTGCGAAAATCGATGCCAAAATGGCAAATAACCAATTTGACATGAAATTTCGATATAGATATAATCACTCTTGTTTCTTGGCGTTTCACGTATTTTCTCTTTTCTTTTTTTTTCTTTTTGTTTAAACAATATGATCCGACTGAGAGGGGAAGAGAGACAAATAGAGACAGTGAGAGAGAGAGAGAGAGAGAGAGAGAGAGAAAGAGAAAACAAAAGCTGTGAGTAAGGAGGATACGAAGAGTGGAAAAGATAGATATCTTGAAATACTATATAAAGAGAAACATTGGATATCAATGCGTGTTTGAAATGATATAAACGGGACGAAAGCGAGACACAAAAGACGACACTAAAGCTTGGCGAGGAGACAAAAGTAACAAAGAGAAAAAATTAACTAAAGATAAAAAAAACTAAAATTCTATAGACGGACCTTGAGGATTAAGGACCGGTACAGTTGGCTGAAGAGTTTTATTACCAGAACTGGTTGGGTATTAAAGGATTTTCTACAAGTTAATAGAGTACATTTAGGAAATAATGTTACTGAAATCAAAAGCAGATATTTTCTGGGTTAATCTGCCAATTTAGAAGACATTAACGACAGCTGGGAAGTCAGAAAGTAATTTCGGTTCAAACAAGGACAATGGTTTTAATTTCTGATTTTATCTGTTCCCGTTTTGAAAGACATTATCTGTAAACATCCAGTTTCTTCCTCCTTGCATTCAATAGTACTTGCCTGAGATTCATTTATGTTATTTTATAAGGCTTTTGTGGACAATAGCGTCCCCGGTTACGGCAGCCATTGTCTACTGAATGTTGACGATAAGAATGACAATCGAGGGTTTTAACACAGTACAGAAGAAATAGTGCCGGGAACTTCACTAGAAGACACGGACATTTTTGCTTTATTTATAATTATATTCTTCCTTGATACACATCGACCGAGAATATACGCTAACACTCACACACACACACACACACACACACACACACACACACACACTCGTGTGTGTGTGTATGTGTGTATTATTTATTTCTATTGTACTGAGTATCATTTTTCCGAGTTAACACTAAACAAATACATGTATGTAATGTATGTATGTCTGTAGGTTTCCTGGGTACTTACCCGTCATCAGCGTGTGACAATCAATAGCTAGCGATGAAAACTCATTTCAAACGCAAAATACTATATGCTTTTCCCAGTGACAAACCGTCGCTGATCTCGAAAAAGGATAAACAAGCATATAGGTGTATATGTCTACCTATATACCAATCAATTTATTTATGTGCTTGGCTCCCCTTCACCATACAAATGATGCTAATGTTCAAAGTATTAAAGTGCACATTAACTTCACTCCAAAACTAAAAGTCCTTCCCTCAGTCCACCAAATTAGTCTCACTTGGAAATCTTCAAAAGCTTCTGATAGTTCATATGGCACCTTTATATATCCGTTTTTTATCACCTCATAGAAAAATAGTTCGATTCAGAACACGTCAGTATCAGTTAAGTATCAAATATTTTACATCTTCAAAGAAATCAATTCAAACGGTAATTTTACTTTTCTCTAAGTCTTTTTCTCTTTTTCTCTCCTACTTTGTTTCATTCTCACTCTTGTTTCTTTCTTTCTTTCATAACTTATTTCCCCCACCCACCCACCACGTTATATGATACACGTTGCACGCACGTGGTTATAGAAATAAAAAAGAAAACCTCTGTGCATTTTAACGAGAAGCTATAAGTCAAAAGACCAGATGGATGGCGTAGCATACGATACGAATACGCACACGCGAAACGCACAGATACACAAATATTCATACTGGGTTCCAACTACAGGCTTTTGCTATCGCTATGCAAAAGCAAATGATAAAATGATAATAAGAACAACAACAACAACAACAACAACAATAATAATAATAATACTAATAATAATAATAATAATAATAATAATAATAATGATAATAATAATAATGATAATAATAATAATGATAATAGATATGAAGAAGAATTACGCAAGGAGGGACTACACGATCAATTCCATGTAGCCACAACAGAAGTTGCTGGAAAAAGTAGGTGGGATTAGTTGAAGAAAGGAAATCTGAAAAAAGAGACCAAAAGGACTATACTGGCAGTGCAGGGCCAAGCTCTGGCCATGAACTGGGGGGGGGGGGGGGGGTCTTAGGAATGAACAAGTGTTTCCGCTGTACCGCATCTGTAATTGAGTAGATGAAACCATTGCGCATATCACGAACCAATGCCCTAAACTTGCCCAAAACCACTACAAGTTGTGGGGACACGACCAAGTAGGGAAAGTGGTACACTGGAAAATATGCGAAAAGTGGGGGCGAGAGAGAGGCAAGACGTGGTATGAGCACAAACCGCAGAGAGTGGAGGAGTCAGAGGCTCGCAAAACCTTCTGGGATTTCCCAATCCAAACTGATCTGGTTTGGAAAATGAAGGTAAAGATAGTGCCAATTATTATTGGGTCCTTAGGAACAGCACCAGAAGGCATCAAGAGGAATATAAAGGAAATTGGAATAGAGTTCCCAGTAGAACTGTTACAAAAGGTTTGCCTCCTTGGCACGGTCAGAATAAGCAGGGAAGTATTAAATAGATGAAAAGAACGAATAGCATGGTACCATAGGTGGCAGGTAGTAAGCCCCCTACGCATGCAAGACTCCAGGACTGCCAACAAAACCTGTGATAAAGAGATAATGATTATATATATATATATATATATATATATATATATATATATATATATATATATATATATATATATATATATATATATATATATATATATATGTACGTATCTTTATAATTAACATATATTTGATAGATAGATAGATAGATAGATAGATAGATAGATAGATAGATAGATAGATAGATAGATAGATACATAGATAGATACATAGATAGATAGATCTGTCTGCGTATGTTCCCGGGTTTGTGCGTCTGCATATATTATAAACACACAGACACGGGCACAGATATATATATATAAATATAAATATACATGTGTGTGTGTGTATCTGTGTCTGTGTGTACAGAGCGAGAGAAGGAGAGGTGCATATTTGTACGTATGCGTCTATATACGTGTTTATATGTATATACATATACATGTCTGTTTGTGTGTATGTGTGTGCCGGTGTGTGCGTGTGTGTGCGTGTGTGTGCTATATATACCTTGTCAATATACAGGCGTATGTAGATGCCTATATCTACATTATTATATTTTTGGTGATATAATAAAATATAAGTATCCGTAGAGAAATGAAAATGAAAAATAAACGACGTGAGTATACGTACGTTTTGTACTGTAGGCACTATATATATATATATATATATATATATATATACTGTGTAAAGGGGGAAATCAATAGACAATGTGAAATATATAAACTTATTACCAAGAAATATTTAGATATGTTTTAATACGTATAGACATTATATCATTTAAATATACAAACACGCACGCTATGAGCGTGTCCTTGAATACTACTGTATTCACATGTGCCAGTGTGTGTGTATGCATATTTGAGCATATCTACGCGTATATAGATAAATATGTATATAAGTGTATATACATGTGTATATACACTCAACAACATCGACATATTCATAAATATGTATGTATTTGTCCATATATATATATATATATATATATGTATGTATGTATGTATGTATGTATGTATGTATATATATATACACGCATTACATATTATAAGAACTTTTATGTAATATGTTTATACTCATTTATTTATTTATACACACACACGCGCACATACACACACACACACACACACACACATATATATATATATACATCTTTGTGCGTTTATATGTATGCATATCATATATATATATATATATATATACATATGTACACAGTTGTAGGTTTGCAATGATAAAATATACATATTACTTGAACATGTACAAAATATATATATATATACTATGTACGTATATATGTGGATATATGTGGATATTTATACACACACACACATACATATTAAGTGTATGTATGTATGTATGTATGTATGTATGAACAATTTCATTTCTTATAATAATGACGTGCACACAAGTAAAAATAGAAGAAGTAAGCCACCAAGTAGATCAGATTGCAATATTCAAATGAATCAGATGTGACATTTAATTTGTTTCCCAGCATGCCACAGATACGTGTGGCTGTAAAACAAATGAAGACGCTGGAATGAAAATTCTTTCGTTTTTACCATTTATAATAAATTGGAATAATCAAAGAACATTTTTTTCTTTATTTTCGTGTATTGATTCATTTTCATAATGCACCAATCCAATTTTGTTGTAGTGAGAATGTGTAGAGTCGCCACAATCTATCCAAATTGAAAAATAAATTTCTGTCTTTCTCCAGTGTTTTATTTTTGTAAATTCGGTGGAAAATCTTGTTACATGAAAAGTAATACGTAATGTAGTAAGGAGGTGATGGGGTGGAGAAATACGATTAAGGACATAGTTTTGGCTCTGTTTTAGGATCTGTGTTCAAATACTGGTGCAAGATTTGGCTGTAGGGTGAAGACAGTTACACATAATTCGTGTGGTGATTTGTTCTTTATAACGCTGCTGCTTAATAGTTAGGGCAAATATCTTCTGCTTTGATCTTGGTTCGGCTGAAACCTTTTGCATGGCACTTGACCAATCGAAGTTATATCGAAGTGAGCATTCATGTTAGAGAGAAGACTTAATGATCTTTGAATCACTGTACCAAGAGGCTAAGGTATCACTGGATGCTTTCTGCAGACATAAAGAAAATCATTCCTTTCCTTCAATGGAAGATATATTCCGTTAACGTGTTTAACACACTCATATTGTCACTGGATGGGGTTTTTTCCTTGCTTGCATAGGGCCGGTCATTCTTGCCCCGAGATAATATCCTTAATCTATAAGCCGTTTAAACACAACCAAAGCCCGTTATCTAGCTTTTGCTAACATTCTTGCCACGTCTCCAGCCCAAAAATAATTCCTTCCTTCCCATCAATAAATGAGGCCATTTGAGTTCAAATTCCGCCGAGGTTGACTTTGCCTTTCATCCTTTCGGGGTCGATAAATTAAGTACCAATTGCGTAATGGGGTTGATCTAATCGACTGGCCCCCTCCCCAAAAGTTTCGGGCCTTGTGCCTAGAGTAGAAAAAAATAATGAGGCCATAGAAATATTAAGTATATGAAAGCCTGTTCTTGGTGGGCTGTGAACGATTGGTTCCGAGTTCGTAGCAGATGAAGAGTAATGATAGCAAAATGCTTTTCTCCTTCTCCTTCTTCCTCCTCCTCTCCTTCTACTTCTTACTCTACCTCTTCTTCTACTTTTTCCTCTGCCTCCTCCTCCCTTCTTTTTCTTTTTCTTCTTCTCCTTCTTCTTCTACTTCTTCCTCTTCTCCTTCTTCCCCTTCCTTCTCCTCCCCTCTTCTTTTTCTCCTTCTTCCCCCTCCTTCTCCTCCCCTCTTCTTTTTCTCCTTCTTCCTCCTCCTCTCCTTCTACTTCTTCCTCAGCCTCTTCCTCCCCCTCCCTCTTCTGTTTTTAAATATATTTGGATTGAGTCGCAATTTTTCTATTCTACATATTATAAAGAAAAATCATTATAATCCACTTTACGATGCATATCTTACGTTATTTCAATTTATATGAACCAATGCTAGTTTTTTTTTTTTTGTTTTTTTTTTCAACTGGTTCACTGAATGCCACCAGAAAACTCTAGATAATTATTTTATTGGAATGACTCTGAAAATGTTACAAACAATTATTCTTTTAAACCATTTGTTACAATATTTCTGTTGAAATGCATCGCTATTATTTGCATCTTTTATGCCATTAAATACGTTAAATAAATCTTTGAAAATACTGAGAGTAATTTATTAGCGGCAAATGCATAAAGCTTTTGTTAATCATTTTAACCCAAAAGAAAGTGGAATTTTTCAATAAAAAATATTCTAAATGTCGTCATATCAACAAACACATACTGAATACGAGTAACCTATGCGCTACTGTTGTAGTTCGTTTTATAATTTCTAGGTAATTGAGTACTGAAAAAGAGATATTTATTCACGAATAGGTTTAAGATGACTGATACCGAAAGAAATAAACTGGTACTTGAAGCTATTAATAGAAATTTATAGTGACAAATGAATATGAGATGAGGTAATTGTTTAAGCGATCACTTAGTGCAAACTTATCTCCACAGATGCACTTTCGACTGACGTCAAAGAAAATAATATTTGTAAGGAATGACAAAGAAAGTGTGATAAGAGAAAACTTATCTAAGAGGTGCTCCAGAAATATATACGAAATCGGACTGAAATGGAATTTTCTCTGAAGGAGAACGTTCTGGAACTTGAAGCAAATATATATGAATAGAAATATATTTCTCACAACAAAATTAAGAGTATATCCATGGAAAGATAACAGGAAGTGGTAAATGCCAAAGCAGAGTAATTTTTACGAAATTACGAATATTTCAGAACTCATATTAAATTCATTGGGGATGTATAATTCGAAATAAAAAGCTATACGTGTATTTATTATATACAAGTAGAGGCACCCGGCGTTACTCGGGAATTAAATTGTTCCTTATATATTGGGAAAAAAATGCAAAATATATTGTATAGAAATCTGTTATTCTAAATTCCACTTATTTTTTAATTGGGATACAATTTATTCTTTAATTGGGAAATCAGTTCTGAATTCATAATACAAGATAATAATAATAATAATAATAATAATAATAATAATAATAATAATAATAATAATAATAATAATAAAAACAACAACAACAACAACAATAATAACAACAGCAACAAGAACAACAACAATAATAATAATAATAGACGAAAATAGAATACTTACCGCTTTTATGACTGGCAATGTCTGTCTGAAGTCTCCTGATAAAACTAATGTAACTCCTCCCATAGATTTATTGTTGCCTCTTAAGCTCTGTAAGGTCTTAACAAGAGCTTCCGTTGCACCTCTATGTGACATAGTGTATTTATCCCAAATGATAAGGTGGGATAAATACACTCCTGCTGAACTTAAATCTTTGCTAATGTTACAAATTGGACTGTCAGTCCGATTCCCGGACCAGACTGGTGTTGAGTTCTTGAGCAAGACACTTTATTTCACGTTGCTTCAGTTCACTCAGCTGTAGAAATGAGTTATGACGTCACTGTTGCCAATCTGCGTCGGCCCCTTTGCCTTTCCCTTGGATAACATCGGTGGCGTGAAGAGGGGAGGCGGGTATGCATGGGCGACTACTGGTCTTCCATAAAACAACCTTGCCCAGACTTGTGCCTCGGAGGGTAACTTTCTCGGTGCAATCCCATGGTCATTCATGATCGAAGGGGGGGCCAAGACTCAAGGGCTGAAAGTTTCGTGCAGGGTAATTATCGAGTTCATTATGAATTCCTAGGACGAAACTTTCCGTTTGCGAGTTACTTCTGGAACTTTCTGCAAATTACAAAAACGAAAAACGATAAATATTTATATATATATATATATATATATATATATATATATATATATGAAGTGGAATCGAGAGAAAATTGATATGTGAACGTAATGCAGAATCGATAGATAATTACGTAATAATCCTTGTATTGGAACAATAATCGATTAGCATTTTTTTGCTTTTTTATTAAATGCTTAAACAATTGAAAGTTAATTATTGTTTTTTCTTCGTTTGCCGTTCACACAGAATTAAGTGATCGATATTTCAGATTGTATCATATCAATTCCAATTTCTATTGTTTACCGAAATTATCGATGATTCCAGAGCCTTCTTTTAACAAACACTTTCTGTTCTCAATTCTAGAGAGAAAACAATTGATAGATAATACCATTAATAATAATAATAATAATAATAATAATAATAATAATAATAATAATAATAATAATAATAATAATGCTGCTGCTGCTGATGATGATGATGATGGTGGTGGTGGTGGTGATGATGATAATATTGGTGGTGATGATAATGATAATGGTGGTGGTGATGATGATGGTGGTGGTGGTGGTGGTGGTGGTGGTGATTATGATGATAAGAAAAAGGGGTAGAACAGCAACAACATCTACAAGCGCATGTTTAGTAATAACAACCACACTGTAGAGTTGAAGATAAAGCTGATACTACTATTACATCTACTAATAATAATGACGATAATAATAATAATTATTATTATTATCATTACTATTACATATATATATATATGTATATATATATATATATATTATTTTGCTTAAAAGAGTTCCAACACTGTCTGTTTTTTATGTTTTATTTATATTCCTGCAGAACTAATGTGGGGTATAGAATATGGAATATACAATATATAATATAATATACAATATACAATATAAAATAAAATAAAATAAAAATGGATGGCACCATGAAAGAAAGTATTGAATGTAGATGAAATATTGAGTGTTCAATATAAAGGATCAAATATATAAATATATAAATATAAATATATATATATAAAGGCGACTCGAGTTTCAGGGCTATTTCCCTTCGTCATGGCCGGTATGACAGACTTTAACAGACAGTCTGTTAAAGTCTGTCATACCGGCCATGACGAAGGGAAATAGCCCTGAAACTCGAGTCGCCTTTATATATATATATTTATATTTATATATTTATATATTTGATCCTTTATATTGAACACTCAATATTTCATCTACATTCAATACTTTCTTTCATGGTGCCATCCATTTTTATTTTATTTTATTTTATATTGTATATTGTATATTATATTATATATTGTATATTCCATATTCTATACCCCACATTAGTTCTGCAGGAATATAAATAAAACATAAAAAACAGACAGTGTTGGAACTCTTTTAAGCAAAATAATATATTCCTCTATACACAATCATACAAAAAACCCCACCTTTTTTGTATTTATTTTTACTCGCATATATATATATATATATATATATATGTAATAGTAATGATAATAATAATTATTATTATTATCATTACTATTACATATATATATGTATATATATATATATATATATATATATATATATATATATATATGTAATAGTAATGATAATAATAATTATTATTATTATCATTACTATTACATATATATATGTATATATATATATATATATATATATATATATATATATATATATATATATATATATATATATATATATATATATATATATATATATATATATATTTGGACAAGTGTCTTCTACTACAGCCTCGGGCCGACAATAACCTTGTGTTTGGATTTGGTAGAAGGAAACTGAGCACCAGTTCTATAGATGAAGCAAAGGATCATCTATAGATGAATACAAAGAATCATAAATTTCACTCATAGTCTATGTTTTATATTAACAGCATGCGGCAAATGATTTAGACAGGAATTTTTCAGATTTTAATTAAGATTCTAGGCGATTCGGTACATTTCATAACTGTATAAACTGCATGAATTTTCACTTAAAAGAGAGAGGGAGACAGCGAGAGACAGAGAAACAGAGAAACAGAGAAAGACAGAGATAGAGAGACAGAGAAACAGAGAGACAGAGAAACAAAGAGACAGAGAGTCAGACAGAGAAACAGAGAGACAGAGAGAGACAGAGAGAGACAGAAACAGAGAGACAGAAAGACAGAAAAACAGAAACAGAGAGATAGAGAGACAGAAAGACAGAAAAACAGAAACAGAGAGATAGAGAGACAGAAAAACAGAGAAACAGAGAGACAGAGAAATAGAGAGACAGAGAGAGAGAAAGAAACAGAGGCAGAGAGATAGAGAGATAGAGAGACAAAGAAACAGAGACAGAGAGATAGAGAGACAGAGAGACGGAGAAACAGAGAGATAGAGGGAGAGCATATGTGTGTGAGTGTGAGTATAAGTGCGCGTGTGTCTGTGTGTGTGTGTGTGTGTGAGAGAGAGAAAGAGAGAGAGAGAGAGAGAGAGAGTGAGTGAGTACTTGTGCCTGCATGCGTGTGACCGGGAGAGACAGAAAGCGCATATGTTTGTATATGTGTGTATAAGTGTGTGCACGTTTGTATGTGTGTGTGTGTGTGTGTGTGTGTGTGTGTGTGTGTGTGTGTGTATCTGTGCAAATATATGTGTGCGTGTGCATGTGCGTGTGTGCGAGCGCGCAAGTGAGAAAGAAATCGTATGTGTGAGCACGCGCTTATGCATGTGTGTGAGGGAAGGGGGGAGAGTGTGTGTGTGTGAAGGCGTGTGTACTTGTACGTACGTGTGCATGAGGCAGAGAGGGGGTAAAGAGCGATCGAGCGAGAGAGTCAGTGAGTGAGTGAGTGAGCGTGTACGTGTGGGAGAGAGTGGGAGAGGAGATAGAGAGAGAGAGAGAGAGAGAGAGAGAGAGAGAGAGAGAGAGAGAGAGAGAGAGAGAGAGAGAGAACACTTACTGCGTTGCCAAAAGACATTTTATGTGAGTAAATATCTTAGACCGAATTGCATAATGAAACATAATATAATGAAAGCGCAGAAATATAAGAAGAGTAACGGTTAACCCTTAAGCGGCATATTATTGCTTTCTCAAAAGATAGAAGAATCTGTCATGGTGTAATATTAGAAGGTTACAATTTCCCCAAGTAATTTTCTGTTTGATTTTATTTTTAAGCCCTGGGTAAAAGACAGAGCTCACGGGAGGCCGTTTCCTTACATTCTTTATGTCACCACCAAAGAAGGAGTGGAAAAAGGGGCATTAATTTAGTTTGAGATGAAAGGGGAAAATAACGGAATATAGAATTATATAATTAAATATAGTTTATTCTGTGTGTTCAGAGGGATGGATTTAGGTGCAGGTTTTGGTGTGTGGAAGATAAGTTCGCTTTGCAAACCACGTGCTATTGGGTTCGGTCCCAACATCTCCTTACATTATCCTCAAATCTCCCTTCATATGGATTTCTTATTTCTTTATTGCGTACAAGGGGCTAAACATAGAGGGGACAAACAAGGACAGACAAAGGGATTAAGTCGATTACATCGACACAGTACGCAACTGGTAGTTAATTTATCGACCCCGAAAAGATGGAATGAAAAGTCGACCTCGACAGAATTTGAACTCAGAACGTAACGGCAGACGAAATACCGCCAAGCATTTCGCCCGGCGTGCTAACGTTTCTGCCAGCTCGCCGCCTATAAAACGCCTATTAAAGAAAGATTATTGACGGGAATTGTCCATCCAATTTGAATTGTTGGTGATAGAAGAACTGGAGCAAAGTCGACTAAAAATTTACAGGACAAAACCGTTAAGAAAATCGAAATTCTCTCCAGCATTGTCTAGAAACCGACAAAATGAACTGAGAAACGATATCCAAACAGCGTAAATATCAATGCCTATCGTTTGTCATTAAAGTTTATATATCTGTCTTGTATTTTATCTCGCCACTTGTGAGTAATTTTGTTGTTCATTATTTCTATTTTATTTTGTATTTTTGTAAAAACATTATTCATTGGCAATTGGTTTCCTGCTGACCAGTCACTGTCTCTCTGCGTTTACAATGAAAAGAAAGTCAAAAAGATTCTGTTAGACTAATCGGAATGACCAAATTCCACAAGATGTTTTTGTTCAAATGCATAGATTTTGCCGGTTTCTCTCTCGAAAGTTGTGAGAGAGAAATCTGAATTTGTTTTTGTTCTATAAAAAAGAAAAAAATATTTTGTAATAATTGTTTTCTTCTTTTCAATAAAGACAAGTTGTCTTCCACACCAATAATTGCTCTTTTGAGATCACGACTAAAACAATGGAAAAACTTTGGCAAATGTCCTGATGCTTATATTATATCAATTCTATCTAAATAGCAAATATTGGTCTTGAGATATTAAAAATATCGTTGGTAATCAACAATTAGCCAATCGATTGCTTGATTTCCTAAATATAACCATACTTTCTACTGTCAAAGTTAAATCCACATCACAATATTATATTTGTCTTATGGAATTTAATCAAAACAGACGCCTCCCAAACAACAATTAGTAACTCCTCGCTATATATTCGTAGCTTTTAATGCGTTTACCCATTTCCTATTTCCCTTTTTCCTCTTTATTTTTTCTCTTTCATTTTCGACGTCTCACTCGCTCGTCGTTTTGTAGTCACATATATTTGCATATTGTATTTATACGCCTGTATTTATATGCCTATGTATATAACATGTGTTTATATATATGACTCTCTCTCTCTCTCTCTCTCTCTCTCTCACTCTCTCTCTCTCTCCCTCTCTCTCTCTCTCTCTCTCTCCCTCTCTCTCTCTCTCTCTCTCTCTCTCTCTCTCTCTCTCTCTCTCTCTCTCTCTCTCTCTGTAATTTCTCCCTGTCTTGGCTGTTCTCCTGAATCATTTAAGAACAAACAAACTGATAGAAACTTTGGAAAACCTTTGATTACCCATTGTAAATTACTTTACTGAGGGTTAAAATAGATTTGTTAATCGATTTATTTGTTTTGGCTGTTTTTCTTTCGATTATTTTCTTTTCGTCTGTTACTTTCGCTCAGTTAAGCATGTTTAAAGTCTCTTAATTTCTTTCTTTGAATAACTCATTCGCAATTTATTTGCAGATATGCCAGCAAAAATTCTTCTCACTGATGAACTAAATTAAAAACCATTGACATTTGTGCCAATATCAGAAATAACAGCCAATATGTACAGCAGCTATCGGACTTGCTCTTTCTAAGCAAGGGGTATTTAAAGATAAACACAATAGAATACTTCAATTTTATTTAAAATACTTTCAACGAAATAGTTTCATTCCTCAGTTAAACCAGCCAATTCATTTCTTTTCAGAGCTAATTCTGTATCCATTCTTGAATTTTTCAAGTGGCACCACAACGATTCCTGATTCCCAGAGCTCTCAATATATACAATCGACTCACCACCCATTCATATTCCTTAAGTGTTTTAATATTCTAATCCAGCTCTAAAGCTTCTATTAAACCCTTGCTCTCTAGAATTGTAACCAATCATTGATTCCTTTCAGCCTAATTTTACGAATATAGGCGATTACCTTCAAATGTTTAGCCTCCAGTTAGTACTAACAATAATTGTATTGTACTTCTCTGGTGCGATACAATTAATAAAGATTCAACAATGACTATAGGTGTTGCTTCCAAATCTTCTCATTAAACAATATAAAATTAAGCATAACTTTGTTCTCACAATAAACCACTCCAGTGTTCCCTAACTTGGGCATCAGAAACTATGATATTCCTGTTGCCAATAATCCCCCACCGCCTACAGTTAGATTAGATATATACAAGTTATATGTCTGTATATTTCATTATTCACAGCGCACAGCGTGTTTGATTGCATGCCACTATTGAGCGAACTGCTCCGTCGATTTTATTTTTCAGATATAATATGGCAGTTTAATTGAGAAGAATGTATCTATGTATCCTTCCTTTGTTTGAGTGTGCTTGAGAGGGATATAATTGCTATTTCTAGCAGGTAAAAGCAACGAGGAAATGTCTGTTTTTCATCGTGATGTCAGAAGAAGTATTCTGTAACGGTTGGCTTGGATAATCAGCCTCGATGTATACCCTCCTCATCTTTGGAATTATAAAGTGTCACTCCATTCCACTATTTAAGATTAATATGACATCGCATTACATGAGAAACTGACCCCAAGAGTAATCAAAACGGAGTTGGTCATATTTTCTATATATTGTAAAGAGCATATTAAAAGCTTTTACCATACCTCGTTGATGGCGTTGTTGGTGGTTTTTGGATAGTAAATTTATGTAACAGTAGTTGCTTAGCCCCTTGTCAGACCCGATCTACCAAACCAATAAACAAAGATGTTTCAGTTGTAATATTCCTGTATTTCATCCTGATAATGTATATTTAGGACTATATTATCCACAATGTTTTTCGCTTATTTTATCGTTTTCTCTTAAGACGTCCGTTTGTAATTTCAGCGAGGCTTGGCTGCTACTTCTAGTAAATTGAATTGTTAGATACGGACGTTTTTGTTGACTCACGGTATATATAAGGCATTTCCTTGACAATCACTTAACTTCAATTGATTGTTTTGAGAATTTACTGTAATTAAATGTCAGAGTTTCAAATACATAGAAGCTCAATGTTCTCTCTAGTGTATTTAAAGATTTAAATCTCTAAATCTCCCAAACTAGCTGTCATTCCAGGAAACACAATAGGGTTATGCTCAACTACGACCATAACACTACATAACCATACAGCTGCAGGCTTCGAAAAGTATTCATCATATTTCTCCAAAAATGCTGAGAGGTTTTAGAGGTACTCTCAGTAGGTCCTGTTTCATGGCGTTTAACTAATGGAGGACGATTGCCTCTGATGGATGATGGTCACGTTATGCAATATTCCCACGCAAATCGTACCTATTCGTTAATGGTGTATGAAGTGACGCAGTGTAGAATATGGAGGTGTGTAGTGATACGGAACGTAGTACCCGCAGTGAAATTGAAATCATGGCCAATGAGCCGGAACATCATTGATTTATCTTGTCGTTCATCAGTCTCCACCCTACGCTCGTCTTTCTTTACCATTTTCGCCGAACTACACATGACTTTGTAATCATCATGTTTAATATTCCTTTGGTATCTTATTGTACTTTTCGAGACCTCATGGGTAATAAAGTATCGATCTTCATCAGCATCAGCATCATTATTATTATCATTATTACCATTATTATTATTATGCAATCGTCTTATTTGTTCACGTTCTTCATGCAGCAGAGCTGAGCGACGCCGTATGGCCCTTGGCTATGTGCTGTGGTTTGTTTTGGAGTGTTATACTTACTGTATTAAAAGTGCTCCACACAGGTTGCGTGAAGTGCGCCGACCACTGCTGTTTTTAATGTGATTTGGGTTATGTAAAACATTATTATTACTATTGTTGTTACCATCATCATTGTCAAGATTATCATTATTGCTATTTGAAAAGCGTGAGGACATGCATGCTCCTCTTCGTCTTAACACTCATCGACTTTTTCAAGCTTCATTTGGCAAAGAAAAAGAGGATGGGGTGGCAGTGAGCTCTCTACCAGCGAATTTGACAAAAACAAATGGATAGAATGAATGAAGCTGCTCTAAACATGGGCCAATAAATTAGAGAAAAACATTTGGGTGAAAGCTTGAGTCCTTGCTAATCAGGATCTATGAGGTTTCTCGGTTGGCCTTAGTTAGAGCCCCTTCTGTATCTGGAGGAGTCCATCATTCATGTGTTCCCTTATTTTGTATATTATGTTTACCCTTTATCTCATCTACCAACGCCTTTAATTTTCTTGTCCCTGTAATGTCTTCATCTGATGCCTCAGGGGCAAATAAAAAAGACCATTATTATTCATATTGTTGCTGTTGTAACCAGTTCAGTTTTACTTCTTATTGAAAGACAACTCGTGATCTGAGTCGAAATGATTTTTTTTTTCTTTACCTTCCATATAAATAGTTTATTTCTCTTTTACATATCTGTTCTTACTTTGTCTTGAGAACTTTCCAGATAATTCCTACAAATCATTGTAAACATAGCTTCTCAATTGCAGCTACTCCCAGGCTGAGATCAAGTACACTCTCAAATTCTCTGTCACTGTTTCAAGGCCCCGATAATAATTGACAGAAATATAACTTTGTTAACTTCTAGGCTCCAACACTTGCGAATTTCATACTTAACGTCACTACAATAAACCACTTTTATTACATTTTCCATTCTTTTTCATCTGGTATCAAAAGAGATTGCCACATCGATTATGATACATAGTTTCTCCTTCTTCTTCTTCTTCTTCTTCTTCTTCTTCTTCTTCTTCTTCTTCTTATTATTATTATTATTATTATTATTATTATTATTACTACTACTACTACTACTACTACTACTACTACTACTACTACTTTTATTATTATTATTATTATTACTACTACTACTTTTATTATTATTATTATTATTACTACTACTACTTTTATTATTATTATTATTATTATTATTATTATTATTATTATTATTATTATTATTATTATTATTATTGTCGTCGTCGTCGTCGTCATCGTTGTCATCATCATTATTGGAAGGTATACGACATAGACGGCAAAATACAAAAAGAAACTCTCCTGCAATATTCAGTTATCTCCGTGATGCATTCAGATCCCACCGGAGTTGACTTCGCCTCTCTTTCTTCTCATGTCGATACCATAATTAATATCAAATATTAAGATCCATAAAATCAATTATCTTTTCCTCCAACGCGTGTGACCTTGTGTATGTTTACTCTGAGAAATGTTTAAATGTTTTATTTCTAAAGACAAGAGCAATTTGCTTGTGATTTGCCTGTTTTGTTTTTTACCCAACAGGACAAGCGCCATCTATAGTACTTCCCTTTTAACACATCGTTTTAATCACCGTCATAATTCTTGTACTACCCGTCAATTTTTCAGGGGTGGTTAAATAGATAGAGATCATCACTATTTCAGCTTTTAGCCTTTTCTATTAAGATTCTGAGTTCAAATATCAACGAAATCACCTTCAAACCCCTAATTATTTGGTATCGATAAAATAAAATTCCTTGTCAGATATGACAGCTGATACGTATTGTTCCATAGTTTAGAGATGAGGAATTCTATACATTATTAACATTGGATGGATATATTTCCTCATCTTGTTTGTTGTTACCACATTTCGGCTGATTTACTCTCCGGCCTTCATCAGGTGTCCTGGTAAAATTTTGATCCCAACCCTGGGCTCTCATTCCTAATGTATTTTTTTCTTTTGCTGATGGTATTATTATTATTATTATTGTTCAGTAGTTTTATTCTTATAACGTGCTTTCACTTCACTACCGAGCGCAGCTCTGTGCGCCTTGGGTATGTGCTGTGGTTTGCTGTGGTGCTCTTATGTTTACTGTATTGAAAGTGTTTTGCGTAGAATGTGTGCAGTACCCAGTAGTGCAATTTTCTGTATGTTATATATATTTGTAAGTTCTGGTGTTTTTGTTATGTATTTGTCTGAATATTTGTTTTTATTATACCTAAGGCACCTACTATGATAGGAATTGTTTCTGTTTTTAGACTCCACATTCGAGTTATCTCTATTATTATTATTATTATTATTATTATTATTATTTATTGAAGGCACCGCCTGGAATTGAACTCGGAATCTTGGGGTTAGTAGACTACGCTCTTACCCATTCCGCGCATATAGCGGGCATATAGCAGGATGGTTAAGACCACGGGTAGTCCGAGTTCAGAGATATATTATTATGCTTCAACACTTCTATCGTAGTATTTATGAAATATAAAATATCTTTATTTCTCCATTCTGTTATGATTTCTGATGTTCATGGTAACTTTTTTGTTAGTTTACCAGCTTACCAAGAGAAATCACAAGATTTTGCTAAAGTATTATAACTGTAGCTTAATACTGGAACAGTTAAGATATTGTTAACTCTATTAATGGCAGAAAAAATCAGAACAGAGGTCCAGTTAATAATACTAGTTAGTAGATACACCAAATTTATAGTCAGACAGAAGTATCATATACACACACACACACACACACACACACACACACACACACACATACACACACACAAAGAGAGACATAGATAGATAGAGAGAGAGAGAGAGAGAGAGAGAGAGAGACAGACAGACAGACAGACAGAGACAGACAGACAGATAGATAGGTAGATACAGAGAGAGAAAGAGAAAGAGAGAGAGATACATTCAAATACCTTCGTATATATATATATATATATATATATATATATATATATATATATATATATATATATATATATATATATATATATATATATATGTATGTATGTATGTATGTATGTATATATATATATATATATATATATATATATATATATATATATATATATATATATATATATATATATATATATAATATGCATGTAAATATATATATGTATATATATATATATATATATATATATATACATCGCTTGGGCGTTTATGAGGGAAATAACAGAACTGAAATAATACAGGAACAAAATAAACTTATGTGTACTGTTTTAAAGAATTTCCGCAAGGTTTTGAGGGATGAATTAACACTAGCGCCTACGAAAATCAGATCTGGTCGTTTTAGATAAGACATGAATTACCATTATAGACAAAGCATGAAGAAGAAAGCAGTAAATCAACAGAGAAGCATATAAGAGAAGATTACACACATTTCTGTTGCAAGTTTCTTATTATTTCATTCTTTCATTCTGTACGCATTAATGTAATTTTTTTTTCTTTTGTCGTTTCAATGCAACAGTCTGCAGGTTGTTATGAAGGAAAGATTATGAAAATATATTTATCGATACATAGGAAAACCTATAGAGACTGAACTAACAAAACGATATACAGGGACGAGAAAGCGGCGAGATGGCAGGAATGTTACAACGCTGGGTGAAATGCTTAGCAATAATTCGTCGGTGTTTACGTTCTGAGTTCAAATTCCATCGAGGTCGACTTTGCCTTTCAACCTTTCGGGGTTGATAAATTAAGTACCAGTTGCGTATTGGGAGTGATCTAATTGACTGGCCTCCTTCTCTACCAAATTTTGGGCCTTGTGCCTAGAGTAGAAAAGCATATACAGGAAACAGAAGGAAGCAGTTATAATCCGCTTCTCGTGCTTTCATTAATGAAGTTAATACAGAATCCGCTAATTTCAGAAAAAAATCTAACCCGAGAAAACAGTACATAAAAGAAAACAAGAATAACCTACAGGTCAGCAAAGTCTACTATGAAAGGCATTGCATTCATGCAATCAATCAGAATGTATTTCGATCATTTTCTCGTTCGCTACACACACAAAAAAAGACATTCGTGCACAAATCTTATACTAAAGCGCATGTACGCACTAACGCCTGATCGATCTCATAATAAAACTCCCAAATGAATGCTCATGTCAGAATTTGGTTCACTGCAAGAGAGATCATTAGTGTATGGAGCCATTTAATTAATTGCATCAAACAAACTTTTATTCCAATATTCCCATTGCCGAAAATCCAAATATAACACCAAACAACAAAACAAAAAAAAGTTCAAATATCTACTGCTTCACTCATGCCTTAATTCTGTCATTCAGACAGCCATCAATCACTGACTCTTGACTTCAATGAGTCACTTACTCAATAACCATCCACTCATGAATACTCAATCACAAACTCTCTGGCAAATACTCACAGATTCAACAAAACAATCAGTGTCTTTCACTGACTCACTCAGTCATTTTTTTCAATCACCGACTTCATTAGTTCTTCCCGCTTTCCCTCAGAGCTCATTCTCATGGTCCTGAACTTATTCTTTCATTCGCTCACTCACTCAATTGACTTATTCGCTTACTCATTCGTTAATCCTCTCACTCGATCATTAACTCACTGACTCGCTAAACGCTCATTCACTCAGCCAATGTCTCACTCATTCAGTTTCCTGCTGCTAGGCTCCCTCATTCAGTCATCAACATTCACTCATTCCTTAAATCATGCACTCATCCAGTCAATCCTTCATTCACTCATTCACCCCCCCCCCCCCAAACACACACACACAGTCACTCATTTACTCTATTAGTCATAAATTTATTCACACCTCACCCAATCACAGGCTCATTCAATACTCACTCTACCAGAAAGCGACTCACGTATTCTGTCACTCAGTGCTTGAGTCATCTATCTATTCATTCAACCATTTATTCATGCCTTCACTCAAATATCAAACCTGTCAATCACCGATTCACTCACCCGTTTCCTTGCGCCAACGAGGACAGACAGACAAGCTAAGTCAAACAATTAACCATTAAAGGTTACTAGGGAAAGGCCTACAAACCTCTGCAAAAACTGTATGAACGCAACAGTACAAAAGTTCTGTGGATGGCAAACTTCAAAAATCACTTCAGTCTCGAAATAAGTAGAGTAACTGAAGATGACAAGCCTCTTGTTTTCCAAAGATCTTAAATCGATAACCGTACATGGCATGCACGCCCGAAAGGAGGAAGTAAACGATGATAGAATTTTTATTGTTACCGTCAAGTTACTCTTTGAAATATTTCCAATTAGACGTGTGTCTCTACATTCGACAAACGATTCACATAGATATTTGTATGTGTGTCCGTGTGTGCGTGTTTGTGTGTCTGTGTGTGTGTTTGTGTATGTGTGTCTTTGTGAGTGTGCGTGTGTTTGTGTGTCTTTGTGTGTGTGTGTGTGTGTGTGTGTGTGTTTGTGTGTACATATATACATATAAATATATATATATATATATATATATATATATATATATATATATATATATATATATATATATATATATGTTCGTGAGTGTGTGTGAGTTTGTGAATACATCCACCTACATATATTCGTGCCTGTGTGTGTATTTATATATATATATATATATATATATATATATATATATATATATATATATATATATATATATATACATACATATATATGTGTGTGTGTGTGTATTATTTATATTTATATATATATTATATATATATATATATATATATATATATATATATATATATTGAATACAGACACCAACAAATATCCGTAAGTGTATATTCATGAATGAGTCCACACATACGTATAATACATACACACTCATACACACACATACGCACACACACACTCTCTCTCTCTCTCTCACACACACACACACACATGCGCGCTCATAGAGTTTTGAAGCGAGGCAGAAGACTAAAAGTGATTTCTGTTTGTTTTTAGGAAATAATTGGTCAAACTTCGTAAGACAAGCCGAGTGTTTGCTTTCATCTTCGCTTTCTTTTAGAAACTTCCTATGAATGAAACATATTGATGATCCGTCATATGTGATTTCATTGTCATGTATTCGCTTAAGTGCTTTGCATATTCTGTGGATATGTATTTCTTTCCGCATGTGGGTGTGCTCGCCTTTATATACTCCCTCCTACAATAATACGTACAATATATAATTGTGTATATGCCTGTATATATATACGCGTTATGCATATATAATATATATATATGTAGCCATATATATATATATGTGTGTGTGTGTGTGTCTGTGTGTGTGTGTGTGTGTGTGTGTGTGTGTGTGTGTGTACGTATATGCAATATGTATGCGTGTATGATATATAGATGCGTTTTATGCCTATTTCCTCTATCCATTATTATTATTATTGTTGTTGTTGTTGTTGTTATAATGGCCAATGGGAAAGGACTAATTCTGAGCGTGCACCTGTAAAGAAAAGAAGGGCTCTTGCCCTGTTGTTCAGCCAAACGTGGCTTTTGTGGGTTTTTTCCACGAGGTCCTCAAATCGCCTCCCCTATTGGTAGTTTTAATTTTTAATTGTTATTTATATTGTTTACACGTTGTAAAACCCATTGTATCGTCCTGCTTTTGTCTTTTATGTTGTTGCATGTCTTTTAATGTAATTTTCTGCAAGGCCTTGTGGCCAATAAAAGAATGAATTGTTATTATTGCCTTTGCACAGCTTCTAACGCTGGAGATGTATGACAGTGTCAGCTGTTCACTACCAGTGAACTAAGGTAACGCCTCTTATTTTTCGAGCACCTTCCGGAGTATTCGAGCGTTTCCAAGCAATGCAGTTTTCTGCAAGTGCTCCACCCTCATAGCAGCCCCTATTTGTTCCATGTACTTCTCAAGATTTTTGCTCACTGTTCCCAGGACTCTGACAATTAAAATGTAAACATACCTTTTATTGTAATTATTATTATTATTGTTGTTGTTACTACTACTATTATTATTATCATTATTATTATTGTCTTATAACGCTTAATTTTGTAAGTAGATTATTTTTTAATTTTACTTTCATACTTTCATATAAGAGGACTTTCTGTAAAGACTTCAACAAGCAAAAAGTGCCGTAAGCAACGTCTCGAATTTTCACTCTCTTCCGTCACTTCATGGTGTTGCTTCCTTTGTCTACGTCTAAAAGTTACATTATCTTACGATAGATTTGTTTCAATGAAGGCAACGTGTTGGCAGAATCGTTAGTACGCTGGGCGAAATGCTTAGCGGTATTTCGTCTGTCTTTACGTTCTGAGTTCAAATTCCGCCGAGGTCGACTTTGCCTTTCATCTTTTCGGGGTCGATAAATTAAGTTCCAGTTATGCACTAGGGTCGATGTAATCGTCTTAATCTTTCAGCGGAATTTGAACTCAGAATGTAAAGCCGATCGAAGTGCTGCTAAGCGGTTTGTTCGGCGTTCTAACGATAGACATATTGATAGATAGATAGATATTCGACGGTCTTCTTTCAGTCTCCGATTACCAAATCCACTCGCAAGGCTTTAGTGGACCTGAGGCTAAAGTAGAAGACACTTACCCAAGATGTCACGCAGTAGGACTGAACCCGGGAACATGTGATAAGGAAACAATCTTCTTACGACACATGTACACACATACATGCATGTCATGTGTGCATGTGTTTCCATACACACACACACACACACATATATATATATATATATATATATATATATATATATATATATAAGCAATAATAATTCTCTGAGCGAGATATAAACAGTTGCAGCACGCCATCGTGAAATGTATTTGCCACCTAAAAGTGGCTGACCCATATGGGACGATGCTACTGTAGTTTATGGCCCTAGGCAGACATTTAGGTGGCAAATACACCTCACGATATATATATATAAAGAAAAAAGACAAGGTAGAAAATGCTAAAATACTTTTATAAAAAACATTTCAGTACCGGTTTCGATCCTTGAGATCTTTTCAACTGTAAATATGGATAACAAATTTTGGAAAAACTAAATTTTGGCAAATTTAAATGAAAAGTCTTTTTAAAAACATATTTGTATAATATTCAAATACCCGGGGAATTTTCCTTGTTTTTGTCTGTGTCTGTTTCTCTTGTTAACTCTTGTGGGTTCGAGGTCGTTATATATATATATATATATATATATATATATATATATATATATATATATATATATATATATATATATATATATATATATATATATATATATATATATACATATATATATATATATATATATATATATATATATATATATATATATATATATATATATATATATATATATATAATGTATGTATGTATGTATGTATGTATGTATGTATGTATGTATGATTTGAGTAAGAAATCATTAGGAATTCTAGCGTCTTTTGGGGGCGAGGCAGTTTAACGGGCGGCATTCTGTTTAATATGTCATTATTTTGGACATAGTACTCTTAGACATGATTGAATAGGTCTAGAATTGATAGAAAAGATATAAAGCTCTCACCCATGATTACAACTTCAGCCACGTTGCATCAATAATTTAGTAAATTTCGAAGGACTAATGCTATCATGTGACCAGTTGCCATACTAAAATGGTTAGGTGAAGATGAAACTCTCACCTCGTTATATATCTCATACACCCATTGTTAGTAGCTGGCACAAAACAAATGCAAATTTTGAAAGTAATTAAGTCTTAATTACGTGGTATAATTGCGCCTCACCTCGGTGTTGTTTATGAACGCCAGTCTAATCAAATGATTGTTTTCTCTTTTCCTCTCCCCATCTCTCTCTCTCTCTCTCTCTCTCTCTCTCTCTCTCTCTCTCTCTCTTTCTTCCTCTCTTTCACTGTCTTTCTCTCTGTCTTTTTCTCTCTATCTGTTTATCTCTTTCTTTTTTCTCGCCCCCCCTCTCTCTCTCTTTCTTTTTCTCGGCCTTATACTCTCGCGCTGTCATGACAGAACGCGTTCCTTTTACTTTCGTCTCGAATTGCGAAAACAATATCCAGAATTGTGTAAAAAAAAATGTGAGAAATTGCCATCAATGCACTCTTTTTTAAATATTTGTTTTGAGTTTATACATATATTCTAAATACGTTTTCTCATTTTCTAATGAAAATCCAACGAATTATTTGCGAAATCAAATAATTAATTTTGAGAAAAAATAATTACTTTGACTTCACAAGCCTCCGTAATAACACCTAAGCGAGGATGAATTAAACCTCGTAATTAAGATAGAATTACCTTTGAGGAATCCATCAGTAATGACTTTTATTTTCACCAATGACTTTTGAATTTTTGATTTGATAAAATGCATTTAGAAACAGTGTATGTATAAAGAAGAACCTGTCGACAAAACAGACATTTCAATAGATGAGATTTAGTTTATTATATGCTTGTTTCGGCCTCATAGTCCTTAGAGATGATAAAAAATATCAGAAATGATAGAAATGAAATAGGGTTATATATATATGTGTGTATGTGTATGTGTCCTTGTTTGTTCCCCCGCCATCGCTTGACAACCGATGCCGGTGTGTTTGTGTCCCCGTGACTTAGCGGTCTGGTAAATCCAGGGTTCGATTTCTTCGACTAAAACCCCCTTTAAGATGGGGCTCCAGCATGGCCACGGTCAGATGAAAGAATCATTTGAACAGTTAAGTATACACTGAGATCGAACTGGCAACCAGTTGGTTGCAGACTGATATTTTTAAATGTACAGTCGTATGCATTCATTAACTTGTCACTCCACTTGTTACAGTAAAATCTAGCTTAATAGGCTAATCAGAAACGAGAAGTAATCTACCACACCCCTGTCACCGCTGTTGGCAAGACTCTGATCAACGAAAGATGAAAGATAAGAATTAATGGCGACTTTCGTTAAGACATTTTAACTTCGTTATGGAGACCGTTTCTTTATTGTTCAACAAAATATCATACAATATCAATATGTTCATTCTTTTATATTACCGAATGCAGAACATATCAAATATCATATATCGCCCTTCATTTTTTTGTCTTCCATAAAGCGTCTTTAAAAGTGCACTAATTAGGTCTGTACATTACTACCGCACACAAAACCATTGGTATACTGACACGCATGTCATATGCACATGCATACACATACGCGTGCACACACACATACACACACGTGCGCACGCGAGCTCTTACACATACACACTCGCACACGCACACACACACATACATACATACATAATACATGCATACATATATATATATATATATATATATATATATATATATATATATATAAACACAAAGCGAGTGTAGACGAAGTACAATCATTACTAGAAATAGCATCCGGTAAGTTATCGGTAAGTTGTGTGTGTGTGTATATATATATATATATATATATATATATATATATATATATATATATATATATACACATATATAAATATATATATGTATGTATGTATGTATATGTATCTATATATATATATATATGTATATATATATATATATATTTAGAGAGAGAGAGAGAGAGAGAGAGAGAGAGAGAGAGAGAGAAAGAGAGAAAGAGAGAAAGAGAGAAAGAGAGAAAGAGAAAGAGAAATAATACATTTCTAAATCTCTCAGAGAGATTTATACAGTAGCACCATAATAAAGTGATAGTATGTTTTCAACTTAATGTGACAACAGTCCCATGAAAGGGAAGAATGCTACTGTTATTTAGCCCTAGGAAACACCGTTTCCTCTTGGCCTTGACACATTTCCTGTGTCCTTATGTTTACAAAGGGGAGATAAGCACCTCCACCCAGCAAAGCCAGCATCCAGAGACTAGTTTCAGAGTCTGAAACTAAATCTCTCTGAGAGATTTAGAAATGTAATATTTCTATTTTCAAAAATCAGTGAATGTATTTCACTTGAATTATTATATGTTTACAAAGGCAGGTAGGCATCGACAGCTAGCAAACCATGCTACTCCAGACTGAGGACGAACAATGACTCTGAAACTAGTCTCTGGATGCTGGCCTTGCTGGGCGGATAGATAGATAGATAGATAGATAGATAGATAGATAGATAGATAGATAGATAGATAGATAGATAGATAGATAGGTACACACATATATGTATACATATAGACACGTATACAAATATATGTGTGTGTATACATATATCTAGGTACGTATACTTACATTTTCCTCAAGTATATATATAGATGTGTGCGTGCATGTGTGTGTGTGTATCAAATCAATATCTTTATTATTAGAACCATTAACAGTCTGAGGGTTAACGCTACATGTTTTCCACTATAAATATATTGTGTCTGTATTTATTTTCTCTACTCGACCTAATATGGCCTGTTCACCTTTAATAATCACTGCTGTATTATTACTCTGTTGAGATATAAATCAAGCTTATTGACTTCCATAATTTCTTCTACACGAATACTAAACTGAAGCCTCATCATACAGTAATTGGCGATCACGTTTGTTCATTTAGCAAAGGTGGATTATAATGTTTTCCTGGGGGACTGATTACCCGATAATTCAAAAGAATGCAGTTTAGATATGCATATTATGTGTTCCAAACCATATTAACTTCTGCAACCATTCTTTCAGTATTTCCATTTTATTGTGAATGAAATGGATGTGTTTCCTTACCATTCTATCTGAACTTTCAAGCCGTGAACACAACTGCTTATCCTAAAATTCACGCTTTGTCCCGGATAATAATGTCTTAGTGTATCATTTCTGACGTACACCGTTCTTAATACTGGCGTGATTCTTTTGTCTTGTGATGAACTGCGATCATGCTGGGGCACCGTGTTCAAGAGTTTAGTCGAACAAACTGAGCCATGTATATTATATTAATTTTGGTACTTATCCTATCAGTTTATTTTGCCGAATTTCCAAGTTATGAGGTCGTAAACAAACCAGCACTGGTTGCCAAGCGATGATGGAGACAAACACAAATACACATATACACACAATCGCATACACATGCCTACACACATACATATACACAGACAGACAGACAGACACACGCACACACACACACACACACACACACACATACAAAGTCTTCCGCGCGATTTTCTCCTACTATATCCATTCTCAAGACATTACTTGGCCTGAAGCTAGAAATAAAGACACTTGTCCAAAATGCGCGCAGTGAGACTGAACCCCAAACTACGAGCTTCTTAACGACAGCCTGCGTCTACAGCCATGTCTCTATCTACATCCAATCACGTGCTCATACATTAATTACTTTAGGCGACATATGCCCAGTATGACGTCATTCTTATTTTACTCCGGTGTATACCTGATATTTTAGATACCATTTCATATCTTCACCGTATCGTCGCCATCATATTTCTATTTTTTTTACCCATTCCTTGCTACTGCTTAGCTACAATGTACACCATAAAGGCAGCTTCCATCATTAATATTTCTGAAACAGATAAATGGAGCAATTATTTCTGTTATACAAGATACCAACCGATTTATTTTTTGTTCAACGACTTAAAGAACCTTTCAGATAATCGTCTCGATTATGTGAGAAAATCCTTTTGTAATATTCCAGGTGAAATATCATTGACAATTTCCAATTTTGTATTTTTATGTTTTATAAATGTATTACTACAAGATGAATCGAAAGCCGTCATCCTTATTATTCCGTTTTGCCAAACGAACATTATTTATAAATACCGAGAGGAAATGGTACCTCAAATTCCGTTGTATATTATATCTTATAATTAAAAGCTGTCCCCTGTAAGACCTATGCAGATATTAGTTTCAGTAAACCAATTTGTTGTTAAAAATATATTCTGGTGACTTATGATCGGAATAAACTTTGCGAGACAAACAAAAAAGCGCTATGCTTTTCGATTAAACAAATATATGCAATTATCGATCCTTTCACTTTCAAGTATTGAGTGCATTGCATCAGCTGTGATTAATGCGTTTGACATATATAATACAGAATAGTTGTCTCTTGAAATTATTCCTGATATTGTCTTGTATGATTTGTTAGTATAACTTCTTTCGTGACATCATAAATCTCGATATTAACATCAGCTTTCTAGGGTCAAATACCTTTTGTGATCTAACTCTCCATGAAAATGAGACACCGCAATTGCCAAGTGGCGTTATGCGTTCTTTAAAAAATTCCTCAATAAATCTTCCATAGAAAAGAAAATGTACGAGAAAAGTTTCTAATTGCCTCTTATCCTTTGACAGATTTTACGTCCATATTTCTCAGTATTAAACGCTAATCTAGTGATAAGTTCTTTTCTGTCAGTCCATAAAAGACAATTTATCAGTTTCTAATACAGATTTTGTTCGATTGATCACCCTGCCCGATAATTTTCAAAATCTTATGACCTTATTTCTTTAGAGATTTTTCTCGATCAGTTTTGGCATCGATATAGACATATATTCTTCATTGCAAAAATGTCCAATTGCTTTCTGAATCATAGCACCGCCTGTTTTATTATGGAAGACACGTCCATCTCAAAAGACCCATTGGGCGATTTATTACCATAACCTCTTTTGATTCTTACTTCAGAACATGTTTCTATTTGAGGAAATGTCCCCTTCACATCCAATTTAGCAAATTAATTTATACCAGAAAGAAAATGAAATATCGATTCAGTAGTAGTAATAATAGTTGGATAAGTGTCTGGGTAAATTCGTTTCCATTAGACCTGCTTTATAGCCTTCACATATTTTGAGATCCTCAGCAGCTATCTTTCCTGTAACCACTACAAATGAGACATTTATTCCCTCTTGGAGAAACTTTTTAAAGGATCGTCATTAATTAGTTTCCTCAATTTGGATAAAAGTAATGATCTAATGTGTAATGGTAATAGTCTTGTCTCAAAATAATTTGGTTAAATCTTAGAATATTTCGTTTTTTTATTTGGTTTGCAAGATTCTTGATGAGAATTTCTGTGTTGAAGCAGATTTTTTTGTTTGTCAGGAAGAGCATTATGTCAATAATAAACACATGCACTGTTTCTATTTCACCTCAATGCCTCACTCAAGCACCTCGATGGTGCTAGGTCGGGGTGCTTCAGCAGGAAGCGAAATGTATCTTCGGGAAAGGATTCCATCCCCTTATACAAATCGGTATCCCACACGACCTCCGCAGCTACCTGCAGAGGCCAATCAGGGTCCTTAGTGCAGGTTAGGACCCCTCGCCTCCGACCTTCTTTGGCAAACTTTTTAATGAAATCTTCAACTGCCTCTCCTTTGTGGAGTAAGACTAAAAATTCCTCCTCCACATGGTTCGAGGCCAGTTTCCACCGTCAGTGGCACAATTCCCACCGACGGAGTTTCGGACCACAGGAGGGTGGAATTCTTCTGTTTTGTCCGGAAGATTTTCCTTACTTCCCGCAGCCTTAGGATCCCTCGGTGGACAACCATTGTTACCCACCTTCTTCCTTTTTCGGCCCTTTTTCGATGAGGCTTCCACCTCCTTGACCATCTTCATCTCTCCCTTTGAATGAGGAGGGGAGGGCCTTTCTTCCACTAACTGCTCCAGGACCCTACTCTGATCCTGGGGACAGTTCTTTTTTATATGACCTGGTTCCAGGCTCAGGTAACACGGATGCCTGTTACCAGCCATGGTCACACAATCTGGGAAGACCAGATTTCTTGCAGCTGATTGGGTCCACAGGGTCAAAACAGCTTTTGACCCTATCCAATCAGCCGCCGGCAACAACTTCATCTTTAGCAGCTTGTATCAGCTGCCACCTAGACCCCGGCGGATAGTATCTTCTTTCTACTCGGGTTCCATCCTAGGTGGCAACTCGCAGACCCAAGCCCTTGTCAACTTCTTCCCACAATACGTGGGAAGAAACAGGATTTCCTTGCCCTCCAAGGGCTGGCTGGCAAACCTGCGAGCTTCCTCCGGGGTGTCAAACATTAACCACACCGTTGCATATTTGGCACCCCTGGAAATAAATTTCATGGTTGGCAGATACTTTGCCAACTCTTTCTCTATCTCAATTTTCTTGAAGACGGTGGTGGTGTCGAGCGACTTTGAGTATGTCCTTAACACCACCGTCCTCTCTTCCAAATCTTTCACCCACTCTTTGGGTGGGACAATCTCCCACTCCAACACAGTGTCTTGTTTCTTCGCCATGTTCTTAGGAAGAAAAAAATTCAAAAGAAAGTCACAGAAAAAGAAGGAAGGAGGAAAGAAAACAGTTCAAGAACACAGCGACCACAATTTCCCGGCCAACTAGTACTCTTTGGCCAACTGGTACCCCAAATAGCAACAGGAACACAGCTCCACGAATTGGTGAAAAAAATTCCACAATTTTTGGAGGGTCGCCAAATTTCATTTAGAAGGCTCTGGTCGGACCTTGGCTATGGTAAATGACACTTGCTATGTTAGAGGATCGATCTCAAATCATCATAGTTACAAAGCGAATTACTGCAAATGTTTGTTTCGCCGTCACTTTCAAGCGTGTATTACCCGGTAGCTTGTACCACGCCTTCGCTTGGTATTTAGCTGCGCTTGGTATGCAGTAGCGAGTTGATATAGACAGCCTCTTTTCCATCCTGCCTTTGACCAAGCAGAACATCAAGGATATGACAGCTGGAGGGAGAGGGGGCTGCACCAGAAGTCGGTTGTTACTCTTATTCATCTTAGTAGACTGGTACAAGGCAAAATATGTTTTACTCAAAAGCATAAGGCGTCGCTCGGTCCAGAATTCATGAGACCAATACATTAGACACTACACCGTGCACCTTCTAAACCACAAACATTCTCTCTCTGTCCTCTATTGCCCTATTGCATTGTATGCGCTACAATGTATAAGAGATACTGCCAAAGACTGTTGGCTAATTAGCAAATATACAGATACCATGCATCTACTCACGTGTACAACTAGATCGCCGAGGTAATTGCTTTAAAAACATTAAACAAAATATATTACGTTATTGTCTGAAACTGTTCAATGGCTGTACGAATGGATAAGATTTTAATGCTTTTACAGAAGCAAATGTGCTGCATTTAAGGAGGTATTGCTTACAATGCGAGTAATGTACGCATTATTCCATACAACGAAATCCTTTCACTTAAAGATTTCGCGTGAATATTAGCCTCTCTGAGATATTTCCGCATACAATTGTAACTATTCGGCATTGCTACTTTTAGTTTTAAGGCTCTATTGTCCTACACACACACACGCACACACACACATACATACATACATACATACATACATACGTACATACATACATACATACATACATACATAAATATATAATTCATAAATACATACATACGTACACACACACACACACACACACACACACACACACACAAACACACACACACACATATATATATATATATATATATATATATATATATATATATATATATATATATATAAGGCAATGAGGACAAGAAAACGTGAGGGAAAGGTTATAGCCAATGTTGCACATACATACACACACACACACATATATATATATATGTGAGTGTGTGTGTGTGTGTGTATGTGTGTAATATCACCTTCGATGAGTGTATGCGTGTATACTGCTTATGAGAGTTCATGCTAAAATTCCTGGAGATTTTTTTCACCCTTTCGTGTTTTATATTTCATTTTTACAAGTCCGTTGATAAATTCAGGTAAGATTTATAACAAAATGAAGTTGAAACACTATGTCCATATATGGTAACTCTGCTGCAATGTTGTATCAATAAAAGGTTTACGTACATTATCAATTTAGAAGATATTTCCCGAACGTTAGCCGCACAAGTGTTATATTTCATTCATAAAATATTTCTTTTATTTCTTTAAGTGCCTCCATCAATGTGCTAATTGACTTTTACTGTTGCATTGCAAAATGCTTTCATTTGTGTTCTTTCACCAGCAGAAAACCATATTCTGATTCCTGCTTTTCCTAATATGAGAATCACTACTTTACAAAACTAGAATTACAATATATGAACATACAATACTTTCAGATGTAATATGACAGTTTATTATTATTATTATTTTTTTTTCATTCTTAAATGTTTCTTTCCGTTAACAAGATAAGTGCTGAAGATTCAAACAATTTGCGATAAATTTGCTACTGCTGTCTTTATTAATTCATTTATCATTTTATTATTATAAACGAAGCTGCATCTCTTGTGAAATTCACTAAAGGAGTACTTTAAGAAGAGGATTAGGACTGTTAAAATCTAGAGTAGTTGAGGTTAAAATGGAGTTATTATTTTAAAGCTAGTTTAAGGATAAAAAAGATAAATTTACTGTTGAGGTGACTAAATACTGAGCGGTAGACTCTAATTTATTCTAAAGTTTGAGTTGACTGAGACTTCAAGTGCCACCTGACGGCATATTTAAGCAGCTTATATATAATTCAGACATGTAATTTTTATAAAGGTAATTTCTATAGTATTTCCAAAGTGCAGATTCCAGGTTAGTTGAATAGAAAATAAATGAGTAACAAAGATGTACAGGTGTTAATTCATATATATATATATATATAATTTAGATTCAGGTGAATATAGTACTTAAGTTTAGGCACCAGAATTTTGTATGGTATTATCCATACAGTTTCAAAATAAGGTGATTAAAATCAAAATAAGCAACAAGGATATCCAAAGTTAATGAAGTACGATCGTTTCATGCGACCTCATTTAATTGAGCAATGTATACATTTTATAATTAAATCTAAACTCTCGAAGTAGAAAGGAGGAATACAAAAAAAAAACATTTTGACTTAGAGAGTTTAGATTTAATTATAAAAATATGTCGTTCTGTTTAAACGTAATTACATTAAATTTCTATATCATTGTGCAGCTGAAGATTGCTCTACATTTTATATTTGATGTAATGTTTACATTCCTCAATTAAATGGAGTCGCATGAAACGATCGTATTGCATTAACTTTGGATATCCTTGCTGCTTATTTTGATTATACACACACACACACACACACACACACACACACACATATATATATATATATATATATATATATATATATACATACATACATACATACATACATACATATATATATATATATATATATATATATGTGTGTGTGTGTGTGTGTGTGTGTGTGTGTGTGTGTATGCATATCTTTCTATCTCTTTGTCTATCTCTCTCTCTCTCCCTCTAGCCATTGTTTTCTTTTGAGAGGTAACACATTTTCAGACGGAATTGTTTTATCTGTGTATTTTTGACCATTTCTCACAAATTCTTTTGCTTCCATATATACTGATGTGTATTTGACATTTTAATGTCACTAAACGAGAAGACTGCAATGACTTTTCATTCCGTGAGTAATTTGTAGCCAGTAAGTTCAGGTCATCCATCAATATAAAGTTCTGAATTAAATTACTCTCCTATATTTCATCAGAGCATTCCAAAATGACCGTTTTGTAAACTAATGCAAAGTTAACATACATAACAGGATCTGAATGCTAGAAGCCACATCTCAAATTCTCAGGGTGATATTATATTTTTAAGACTTTCTGCTGGTTCAAACAACAGTAACAGCCTTTCGTCACTTTTTCATTGTACTGAAGACCTTTTTAATTGTTTCAGTCGTTTGGACTCCAGCCATGGTGGAGCGCTGCCTCGAAGTGTTTAGTCGCACAAATCATCTCCAGTACTCATTTTAAACTCTGTTACTTATTATTTCGGTCAATTTTGTTGAACTGCAAAGTTACGTAACAAACCGACGCAGTCGTCAAGCGGTGTGAGAGACAAACACACACACATATACACACACACACACACACACACACACACACACACACACACACACACACATAAGACAAGCTTCCACTGACTTTTTGTCTATCAAATTCAGTCACATGTTAGTGACCGACCTGTGGCAACAGAGAAGTCCAAAGAACCGCGCTGTGGAACGAAACCCAAAACCATTTGGTTGCAAAATGAACTTCATAACAGCACAGCCATGCCTGCGCCTAAAAAGAGACAAAACTATTTTTATTGTATTCAACTCTTAATATTTCCATTATTGTATATTTTGAACGTCTTCACTTCAGCATATTCTAAATATATCCACTTGAGTTCATTTCAGTTCGTTTGCTATTGTCTACTCTTAAAGTCTTTTCATAATTTCATAAACAATAATGAGTTTTTACTGTACAACCTTCAGCTAAAATTAATTAAAAAAAAAAACAAACAAGATTAGGAAATGATATTTTTCACGATTCATTTCCATGAACGTGGTCCAGATGAATCGAGAATCTCATTTATCCAAACAAGACATTGTTCATTGTTGTTCAGCACCTTGACCGAGAAGACGTATGTTGAAAGACATTCCGACAATAGCAAACGAACTGAAATGAACTCAAATCGATATATTTAGAATATGTTGAAGTGCTTACAATCAAAATATACAAGACTGTATGTCTAAGGGTGTATCAGTTCTATGGACGTCGTTTTGTTAAGGTGGTAGCTTACAGATAGCAATTTTCACTATTCTCTGATGAAGTATGAGAGCCGCCATAGTTTTGCCAGCCCAACATTATTATATTAAATTAATTACTAATTCATAATTAATACCAGCTCATCTCATTTGATTTTTGTATTTTTTCATCACCCGCTGCTGTACCGCTGTTACTGAAAAAATTAGAGAATTGACAACTCTACTGAAACGGTTGTATTGTTATTGTTTAACCCAAGGTCAGATATCACCGAACATACCTATAACCACAGTCATTCCAAACGTGATATTCTTCAATATTTTGATACATAATCTATCTAGGATTGTATTATCCAATGTTCTTTTCAAAGACTATAGAGTGTAATATGTGGGGAATTTAGGTATTTCTAACAGTTCCAAAGACCATTTGTTTTTTTTTATTTAGTTGTTTAAGTCATTTAACTGTGGTCATGCTGGAGCACCGCCTTTAGCCGAACAAATCGATCCCAGGACTTATTTATACTTTGTAAGACTAGTACTTACACTATCGGTCTCTTTTTGCCGAACCGCTAAGTTAAGGGGACGTAAACACACCAACATCGGTTGTCAAGCGATGCTGAGGGGGACAAAAACAGACACAAATACATATATGTATATATATATATATATATATATATATATATATATATATATATATATATATATATATATAGTTCAAAACTTACTGTGTACATATATATAAATATGCGATGAGTTTCCACACAGTTTCCGCCTATCAAATCCCCTTACAAGGCGTTAGCCAGCGAGGGACTATAGCAGAAATCTCTTAAAACACTTTACCAAGTTGCTGCACAGTGAGATTAAACCTGGAACCACGTGATTTCAGAGCCAGCTTTATTTTTTACCACACAACCATGCCTGCACCTGTCGGACCTTCTAACAATTCTCCAAACTCCTTAACTATAAAAGAAACTAAAAGTATCACTGATTAATTTAGAAGTAGATTCGTGATAAAACCACTTCCTTTTGTCATTAAACCATTTTATTTATATTCATTCAAGGCTGACATTTTCCTGGTTAAAAATATTTGCGTTTCTAGGATTTATTATAATTTTTGTTGTCAGTGTCTATATAATATACTTTCTCATTACTGTAACATGAAATAGCTCCCTCGTAAATTTACAGGAAGTATCGCCTTGTGTCACATATGATTTCTTAAATAATTTTATAAGTGTCTAGTTTATATTTCATTTAGTTTTCAATCTCATACGTCGTTCATTGTTAGTCTTCTTTTGACGATAAATGTCTGACTTATAAATTTCTGAATCAATGGACTTTTAACGTTTACATATAAAACAGTTTGCTATCTTCACATTGATGTTCTAGCAGTTACTGTTGTTGTTGTTGTAACAGTTGTTGTTATCCTTCTTTGACTCCAGGGATGTTCTGATAAACGAGACCCACGTGACCTGGTCAACTTGTTAAAAATATATATATATTAGCGACAGAGTTAGTATCAATATCGAGAGATAATATTTTTCACCACTTAAACGTGGATGTTCTGTTGGAACAAACTACACTGCGATAAATAGCACGAGAGAAACTCTCCTATTGACTTTTTGGTGCAAAATGCACTCTTGTTTATATCGCTAACGGGGAAAAAAATTCACAGCATCTCCGACCCCGAGAGTAACAGATCACGTTGTTCCGACCTTTTTTGTTCTCGTCAGTAATGGACACTCCACCGCTAGATTCATATCTCCGCCAGCGATATATAGAATAGGTGCTTATGTCGCAATTAGCCAATCAGCCTTTTAAAAAACGCAGCACTAATTATGCTGCCAGGCGGTAATAGCGAAGAAACACTATCACAAAGTCACATACACAGGCGCGTGAGTACACACGCACACACGCATACACACTCACGCGGGCACGCACGCACACATGCACACACAAAACCAAAACCAGTAACATGCACACATGTATGTAGATATATTAATTACTGGCGGCTGAAGCAATATTAGTAACTGAAAGCAATCTTTATATCCATCTTAATATGGCTGCCTTGTTAGAACATCGAACACTGGTGCTAGAACAACTTGAGAGATCCTCTCACATTGGCGCTTGGTGCATAAAAGCAGACATATTCGTCTCTCATGGACACCGGAATTCCCATATCATGCAATTTCAGTCTGCTGAATCTCATCAGTGGGAAGCACCGATCATTGTATGCCTAATAAATATTCTACGAACAACTTTTGTTCAGAAGCCGAAGTTAAATTTTAAATGGTTAAACTCCAGTTTTCAAAACATTGCTGTGCTACTTAAACAGATATTAATATATTTTGTTATTCTCTTCATATGATATATATCAAATATTTTTTTATTATGTAATCATGGTAACGACAGATGTGTCATATGCAAATTACCATGGCCGTTACAGAAATGTTCTTAAATTAACTATTCCTATATTCATTATTTTCGTGAGTGGAGGCGCAATGGCCCAGTGGACTCACGGTCGAAGGATCGCGGTTTCGATTCCCAGATCAGGCGTTGTGAGTGTTTATTGAGCGAAAACACCTAAAGCTCCACGAGGCTCTGGCAGGGGATTGTGGTGAACCCTACTGTACACTTTCACCACAACTTTCTCTCACTCTTTCGTCCTGTTTCTGTTGTACCTGTATTTTCAAAGGGCCAGCCTTGTCACGCTGTATCTCCCCCGAGAACCGCGTTAAGGATACACGTCTCTGTGGAGTGCTCAGCCACTTGCACGTTAATTTCACCAGCAGGCTGTTCCGTTGATCGGATCAACTGGAACCCTCGTCGTCGTAACCGACGGAGTGCCACAAATTTTTGTGAGCAGACACATGATCGGTACTCGTTTTCTCATGATTAAACAACGATCTATGAAACGCGTCAGGGAATGTTCTTGTATTTTCCTGTAAACAACGAGAATAAAGATGTGCTTAAATCTGTTTAAATTCTGCAGCGGAGTCTTTAATGTCTGTAGTTTAGCTGCATTAAATTTTCCTGTTGTATATTATGTCCACTAGTAATGTAAAACACCGACAGAAGAAGACGACACACTAAGAAAGTTCTTCAAGTGATCACGTCCTGGTATATGTCAATATAGATCTAAGACAAGATGAAGGCAATTCGATCAAATACCTTTGTCAAGTACACTCAGAAAATTATACGTCTGTCAGTCGAAGAATCAGACATTCGATGATTATGTATCTCCAAACGAAATTGAGTAAAACTAGTTACAGCAGTGCTTTTTAAGAACAGTTAAGATTACCTCATTAATCAAGCCCACATGTAGCTATCACGAGAGACGATGGTTTAAGTAAAGCTAAAGGTTAGTACATTAGTGAGCGAAAGCAAAGATTTCCTGATGTTAATAATGTTGTGATTAGTTGGTATTAGAAATTGGTGATTTGTCATTTGTCGGCTGCTGCTGAGCGGCTTTTAGTAAGCGAAGCGAAAGCCCAACGCCGCCATCGTTTTAATATCTTTTCGACGTTTACGTTTCCAGTCAATGGCCTGCTGCTATGTAGGCGAACCGCTTTCAGAGGCTTTAATGGAACTAATGGACTGCATTACTTATATTTTCAACCTGGTATTTACTCTGTCGTAATTACTGCCGAACCGCTAGGTTACAAACCAAAACGGAATGGCAGGCGGTGGGGACAAATACTATCACAATGACATACACACACTTCCGCACGCATGTACACACACATACACACAATCCGAAAATAAAATATTTTAAAAAATCAAAAAATAGCAAGAAGATTATGGCTGAGAGATATATATATACATACATATACACATCGGGTTTCCACACAGTTTCTGTCAACCAAATTTATTCACAAGGCACTGATCATCGCGGTATTCTAGTAGATGCTGTGCTGATCTCGAAACCACGGGGCTGCAAAGCGAAGGGCTCCAGCCTTGATATTTTGTTTCAGAGAAACTTCTAAATAAGAGTAGTAAAGTTTATTTGCCAACAGAATGTGGCAGTCCGATAGAAGGACGATGTTACTGTTGTTTTAAAATATTTTCCAGCTGGTTGTCGACACTCAGTCTGTGTCCGTATAGTGTAAGCAAGGTAGGTCATCGCTCCCATCTCTAGCCCTACATGATACTCACAGATCTAGGTTTCTGGGGTTTTTCCCTTTTCTCAGGGCGAGACAATCACAAACTCTTTCTCTCTCTATCATTCACTGTATCTCTCTCTCTCTCTCTCTCTCTATCTCTCCCTCTCTCTCTCTCTCTCTCTCTTTCTCTCTCTATCTCTCCGTCTATCTATCTGTCTGTCTATCTATCTATCTATCTATCTATCTATCTATCTATCTATCTATTTATCTATCTATCTATCTATCTATCTGTCTATTTATTTGTCTACCTATCTATCTATACATCTATCTATATATGTATCTATCTGTGTTCAGCCCTGTGTGGCCAATGAAGAAAGTTATCTGTCTATCTATCTATCTCTTTGTCTATCTATCTATTCTAAATAAGACTTTTGTCTTAAAAATACTGGGCCTTACTAAAGACACCGGCAAATTTATCAGCAACAACAAAAAATATATAAATAGAAGAAATATAAGCGCTGAGTGTTTCTGTTTCTGAAATTTGAGTTAATGTTCATTATTATATTCTCTTAAGAGTGATTTATTAATCGGCAGAAACTTTCGAGCACCGGATTAACTACTTAATTTTGCTGTTCAAGTCCAAGTAGATGGCATTTAACGTTTCATTGCTCACGACTTGTTAAGTGGCATTTATGTACTCAACGCACAACAAACTCGTCAACGTTTGACAGTGGTTATTGTTGTGGTATAAGCTCTGGTCTTTTCTTATCAATCAAATAAACGGTCAAGAGTATTTTCGTCCCGGCCATGCCATCATTTTCCAGATTTACATTATCAAATATGCACTTCCTTCCTTTTTAAATATTGTAGGGTGTGATTTGAAGGATATTGGACACCTATTTCTAGGCGGTCGATTGACCACGCAGAAGCTGTTTCATTAACAGTGTTGATGCTAATATTGTCGTCGTCGTTGTTTGACCCTTATTCAACCCCAAACCTTCATCGATTTTGAAGATTTTTTTTTTTTTTTTTTTTAGAATCACCAGGAGATGTTGATGTATGCACACAAGTAATGTGGCTTGAAATTAAACTTTTTCTAGTGCGTAAGTATTCCGTTAAGTATATGAGAGATAGAGGCTGATGGGTAATTTCAGAGCGAGACAACACAACTGCAGAAATTCAATGGCAAAATGTTACAATGGCGCCTTTGTCCTTCAACAAGATGGAAGTTAACCTAAAATGTTCTCATTCATTCCATACAATAGTTTCTCGTAAGCACCTAATACTATAGCTGGCTTTCTGTTCTGTGTGTTTGTCGGCTTGTTTAGTTTTCTCTCTCACCTCTCCTCTCTCTCACTTTCTCTCTCTTTCTCTCTATCTATATCTATCTGTCTATTTATCCGTCTATCTGTATATCTAATTGTCTATTTATCTATCTATCTATCTGTCTATTCTATCTGTCTGTCTATCTGCCTGTGTATCTGTCTATCTATCTATCACATTCCTAATGTCTCACTGTTTCTTACTCTCTTGCTTTTCATTTTTCATTTCACTCTCTCTCTATCTATCTATCTATCTTCATCTGTCTCTCTGTCTCTCTCTCTCTCTCTCTCTCTCTCTCTCTCTCTCTCTCTCTCTCTTATTCTTCATTTTTCTGTCTTTCCCTGTCTCTCCAACTAGATATCGATTTCTCATTCCAGTTCCAAATCTACAGATGTATAAGGGCCAGAGAATGAGTTTATTGATGTTAAAGTCATGAATGTCAACTTGGAAGATTGGCTTCTAATCGGATACGAAATCGATTCAGAATGTCCACTCATCGTTAACTTACCTCTCTGAAAATGGATTAAGAATCCCACTCACCGTTATCTTACATCTTTCTCTAGATATTATGTGAAGTCCACTCACCATTATTAACCTAGGGGGTTAGTCGATACCATCAACTCAAGTACTTGATTGGTGCGTTTTTATCGATTCCAGACGTACAGAAGTCAAAGCAGGCTTCGACGGGATTTGATCTTGGAATATAAAGGAACTGTATATATACTGCAAGGCATTTTGACCGGCGTATTTTCAGGGCTAATGCAGTTTCGCACCTCTCCTTGAAAAATGCAGTTTTTTGAAAAAAAAAATTTTTTTTCGGTTTCCTACGTTTTAGATGTCGGAGATTACGAATGTGCAAAAAACATTTTTTTTTTCGCGCTCCCCACCCCGTCTTTTGGTTTTGTTTACTTTAAAGACATCGTTGCGAATTGACGAACATGTGCAAATCGAAATTAAATCCAAACAAAAACGTTAAAGTGAAGAGAATTTACGTTTTACTTGTGTAAATAAGAATTTAATGTAAATTGAATATACACCATTTTATGAGAAACAAACATTAATGTTTAATGATTAATGCTATAAAGTTTAATAAGGGGCTCAAATTTCTCCCCTTCCCTCAATTTTAAATTTTGAACTTTTTCATCCATTTATTTATCTGGTGAGGTGGTTAAATTTTTTTTTTTTTAATTTTTGTTTGCTTATTCGTAATGTCCGACATCTTAAACGTAGGAATCCGAAAAAACATTTTTTTTTTAATGCATTTTTCAAGGAGAGGTGCTAAACTGAATTAGACCCGTATTTTCTGACCATTCATTCACTGGGCACAGGTCAGCACGGATCTACAATAGAAGGGGTGCCGCGCAGTGGAGCGCGTCCCGAAACCACGTGGCTGTAAAGCAAACAGCATTAGACTTGATATTTTGTTTCCGAGAAAATATTGTGCTTTATATATTGATTTCAAATTCTAGCACAAGGCCAGAATTTTTTGGGCCGCGGGGAAAGGGGTAAGTCGATTACATCAACTCCAGTGTTTAACTGGTACTTATTTCATCGAACCCCGAAAGGGTGAATGGTAAAGTCGACCTTGGCAGAATTTGAAGTCAGAACATAAGGACGGACGAAATGCCGTTAAACATTTTGTCCGGCGTGCAGACATTTCTGTTATCTCACCACCTAACACACTTTATATATTAATAGCACTCAGTTAAAGATCTCACGGTGTGCACAGGGGTATCCTAAACCGCATCCAGAGTAAGGCTGCTTGAAATAACTCACATATTCCAGCCTCTGATCCACAGACACGCTGTTTCCGCTTTTCTATCGCTTCTAAAATTAACGTCATTTATTTCTCGACCCTGGATAGGCTTATGCCCCCTTTACTTAGGCACACGAAACTCGCTTGTTTTTCAACCAAGCGAAGGCAATGGACAGTGTCCTTTCTTGAGACCAAGTAACTAAAACGAATATGGTAATAAGCTGAAAGAAATTATTTACCTCTAATTATTTATCTCTAATTGTGGCACAATGGCAACAAATTTCAGAGAAGCGGACAAGTCGATTATATCGACTCCTGTACAGGATTTGTACTTTATTTTATTGCTCTCCAAGGGATGAATAAAAACCAATATTGACCTCGGTAGTATTTGAACTTTGAACGTAAAGAACTGCCCAACAGATTACCCGGTGCAAAGTTTGTATTCTACACACCGAGTTAATATCATCCACGCATTGTCATTTTCGGAGTCAGAAAAGCAGTGAACCAGAGATTGTTTTATTCGACATCTGTAAATAATGACGACGCTATTGTTAACAATTATATTATAAATTAAAATCCATAAATCAATAAACATAAACGGAGAAGTACTATATATTTCTTTTTTGTTTTTATTTTGTGTTTGTTTTTGTTTTTTGAGCGCCATCTTTATAAGCTGTATCTCTGCTTTTCATTGTCCATTTTGATAATTTTTAGAATCTCAATTAGTCTGGCTGACTTTCGACACGAACATTGTATTGAGTTTTGAGAGTAAAGCAGTGTATCTGAGGGCAAATCATCAGGTGTCTGAATAATAAATGATCACAGCAACAAAGCAACAAGAACAACAAAAAAAGAAATTACAGCAACGTATAAGAGATTCAAAAGATAAGAAAAAGCCCATGCACACACATATATGAATATATGTGTGTGTGTGTGTGTGTGTGTGTATGTATATATATACATATATATATGGATATGTGTATATATATATATATATATATATATATGTATATATATATATATATATATATATATATATATATATATATATATATATATATATATATATATATATATATATATATATATATATGCATAAAGATATATATATATGCATAAAGATATATATATATATATATATATATATATATATATATATATAAATATATATATATATATATATATATATAAATATATATATATCTTTATGTTATATATCTTTATATATCTTTTGTTCTATGTGTGCCATAAATATCGCCATCCATTTAGAGAAAAATTTGTAGTTTAGAATCAGTAGTTCTTTGACTGCTATTTCTAAATTTTCAGTATGTTGGAGAAGCAACTCAATGCTAATCCCTGTATATTTATGATGATAAATGGTTTTACCGATAAAGGTTTTTTCATACTGAACTACTTGGCAAAATTGTTAATTATTAATTCTATTATTAATTGATGATTCCCTGCCCTTATTCTTGTATATATATATATATATATATATATATATATATATATATATATATATATATATCTGTGTGTACGTCCGATAGTTTGGTAAGCTGCTGTATAAATGAATATACACATGCATATATATATGTAATTATGTATAAATATATGTATATATATATATATATATATATATATATATATATATATATATATATATATATATATATATATATATATATATATATATATATAGAGAGAGAGAGAGAGAGAGAGAGAGAGAGAGAGAGAGACAGACAGATGAAAATAAACTGAGAGAAGATTCCACCAACAGACAGTTGGAATTCATTTTAGTTGGCTAGAATAATTTGGAATGAAGGTTCTCGCTCAAACTCACAACGAACCGCTCACCCTAACCACTCACCTATGTGCCTTCACAAAGTAGCTACTAGGAACTAGATGAATCAGGTAGTAACCCCAATTATTTTACTTCCGTTTCAGAAACAATGTACTATTTCGGATATTATCGTAGTATTTTCCACATGTGTCCTTTTTCATTGTTTTAATAAAAAAAATTATTACGGGTTCAAATCCGTTCTATCTCCTTTCAATTTTGACGTTATTCCTAATTCTGAAACCATTTAAAAGATTTCATTGAGCTCTTATCATAATATTTATCTTTTAAAGTGAATTCAGATGTGTTCTGTGGAAAAGGCGTATCTTTACCTAAACGCACATACTCACGTACACACACACACCACGCATAAAAACCCATACATTATATATACACACACATGTGTGGGGAGCGTGGTTAACATACATACATACATACATACATATATATTCTTGGACAGCTCCTCTGCATGTCCCCTGTTTAATAAGAACCATAGGTAGCAGGACTTATCTACTTAGACAGGGACTTGGAATAAAAATATAGAAGATACAATCAAATCATGCATCAGTATATATTCCGTAAATCAGAGAATACAAACACTATTCACCGAAATAATAACCTCTTCTGAATCTGCGATAAATATATCACATTTTATATACAAGTGTCATGTTTACTGTTATCGGAAGTGTCTTCGCAACATTTCTCATTTTCTTTAAACCAGACTATCAAATCCGTTTTGTAGCTTAGCTGAAATTTTCGCTCTTAACAGTTCAACAGCATATGTCTGGTTTTCGTTTCTTAATCGATGCTGTTGTTGTTACAAATATTTCTCTCTCCAATCAAAATTTCCGTCTCTCCTTCCGAATTTTCTTCCCTACACTCTCTCTCTCTCTCTCTCTCTCTCTCTCTCTCTCTCTCTCTCTCTCTCTCTCTCTCTCTCTCTTTCTCTCACTGTATCTATAAACGTTTCCCTAGTTTTACCCAGTGGATATTCTTTAGTCGCAGTTTTACAACTGGTTTTAACAGATGGTGATCAAGAACGCCGCTAATTATGCTTCGTTATTGGCAGGATTCCAGTAATTGTTACCAAACTAAGTCAAAGATTTAGAGTGAAAGTTATGAAGGATCTCAGATTATGAATGACAGCAGAAAAGACAAGTACGATGGACACCAAACAAGGAACATGGAATGCCGTGTTGACAATTGCAGGACAAAATGTCGACAATGCGAGCCAATTCGAGTTCCTTGGCATCAGATACATGGAATCGCTGAAAGGTCTGATATAATGGGAATCCTTGGTCATCCATATTCTCTCTCTTCGGCTTAGTGTTCATCTCAACCTTATTTTGCATATCGATTATGGAGCTGCTTCATACAGGGACCATTCTGCTGCTTTCTCCGCCTGTCAGGAAGTCGAGAGGTCTTTGTGACGATGCTCGCTTTTAGACTTTATTGTTTCTCCTATGGTCATTCTTCAAATTTTCCTTAAATTTCATGAGTGAAACATTGCGCATATTTTGATGATTTTTATCGTTTAATCCCACGATTCCCTTAAATAAAGAATTTTTGGAATACATTCATAGTGTTGTGCATGAGGAAATACGACATTAGCATTTCAGTGAATGTAGGAATGCGTACGAACATATTTATACGAATGTGTATAAACACATACAAAATAACCGCATACGGACCAATGGAGTAAAGAGGACCAACGTCGTGACATAACGATGGAACGAAGAAAGTAGCCGGCTGGTTCCATCAACTGGAAGCTGTATCATTGCTATGCAAAACGGCATTCAACTGAAGACTCACAGAGGAGAAAAGATGGGAAAATAAGGAGTGTATGTATATAAGTATACATGTAGATATATATGTATGTGTGTATGTACGCATGTACGTATGTGTGTGCATGCATGTATGTATATATGTATGTATATATATATGCATGTATGAATGCATGTGTGTATGTACGTATGTATGTATGTGTGTATGTATGCATGTGTGTATGTATGTATGTATGTATGTATGTATGTATGTATGTATGCACGTATACATGTAGATATATATGTATCTGTGTATGTACGTATGTGTGTATGTATGTATGTATGGGTGTATATGTATGTATGTATGTATGTACGTATGTATGTATGTGTACATATATGTATGCATGTATGTGTGTATGTACGTATGTATGTATGTGTGTATATATATGCATGTATGTGTGTAGGTACGTACATATGTATGTATGTATGTATACATGTATGTATGTATGTATGTATGTATGCATGCATGCATGTATGTATGTATGTATGTATGTGTGTATGTGTGTGTGCATGTATGTATATACACATGCAATATCCGTTAAGGAGAAAAATCATTTCATAAAAGTTGGAATTAATCGATAACTTTAATTAAATTTCAATACACATGACTATTATTAATTATATTAATGGCCTTTGAAACAATACTAGTAATAATAATAATAATAATAATAATAATAATAATAATAATAATAATAATAATAATAATAATAATAATAATAATAATAATAATAATAATAATTATAATAATAATAATAATAATGATAATAATAATGACAACAACAACAACAACAACAACAACAACAACAACAACCACAACAACAATAATAATAATGCTGAAGTGAAGAGTAGAAATATTGTGCGTGTGTTTAATTGGGAAAATATAACCATACCCAAGCATTAAGAATCATGGCAAAAAAATGCATAAACGTGTATATATATATATATATATATATATATATATATATATATATATATATATATATATATATACAGAGAGAGAGAGAGAGAGAGAGAGAGAGAGAGAGATATACGTATCTATCTATCTGTATGTATGTATGTAGAAAATAAACAGCAGGATATAAAGTAGTAATGCAGTACGACCGTTTCAAGTGGGTCCATTTAACTGAGCAATGCAATCATTACATCAATTTAAATGCAGGGCTATCATCAGCTGCACAAATAAATAGAATTTTAACCAGTTGGACACATAAGTATAATTTTACTCAATTACTTTAGCAAAGCAAGAAGATGGAAGAAATATTTAAAAGGTGTATATATATTACAGTGTAACGTGTAAGTTAGTATACACGCATTATGTGTATATACACACACACACACCAAATATTCTGCCAATATGTTTGTGCACACCTTTGAATGCAATGAATGCCAGAAGGTTTGCAAATCTAACAGAGGCCCTCAAAGATCAGAACTTATCCGCGGTAGTGGCATTGGCGGTGGCGGTGGCGGTGGTGCGGGTGCTGGTGCGGGTGCTGGTGCGGGTGCTGGTGCGGGTGCTGGTGCGGGTGCTGGTGCGGGTGCTGGTGGTGGTGCTGCTGGTGGTGGTGGTTGTGGTGGTGGTGGTTGTGGTTTAGCTTCAAGTCAATTTGCATGGAAATAACTTTAGTCGAAATCTTTCTGCTAGCTCAAAATTGATTTTAGGCCAAACTACTACTGCTACTACTACTACTACTCCTACTACCACTACTACTACTGCTGCTGCTGCTGCTGCTGCTGCTGCTGTTGCTGCTGCTGCTGCCGTTACAACATCAGCTATTACAGCTACTTCAGTTACTCTCATCACGACCGCCAACAAAACTACCACGACCACCACTGCTACGAACACAATCACCACTTCACCTCTACTACTACCAGTACTACTACTATCACCACCACCATCACCACCATTACTACTACTACTACTACTACTACTACTACCATCACCACCGCCACTAGTATTTATCTATAATTTAATAGAGCTGCCACGCCACTGGTCTGTGGGATCTTTCTGATATACGATAGATCAGATAATCGAATTTCCCTATCAAGCTGAGAGATGAATGGTTGAATGGTATAATGTAATTGATTGAATGCGATAATGTAATACTTCATTATATTATTTATCGGCAAACAGCCTTGGATTGGCACAAAATGCTGGAGCTTCGTTTAGATGCGTTATACTAGTTACTCGAAAGAGGAAGATTTGGATTCGAGGTTAACTTTCTCTTTCATCTGGGTTTATTAAAACAACTATTACTTGGTGGTGGCGGTGGTGCTGCTGCTGCTGGTGGTTGGTTGTTGTTGTTGTTGGTGGTGGTGGTGGTGGTGGTGTAGTGGTGGTGGTGGTGGTGTAGTGGTGTTGGTGGTGGTGGTGGTGGTGGTGGAACTGCTGTTGGCGAAGCTGCTGCTGGTACTGGTGGTGCTGGTAATTGCTGTGGTGGTGATGGTTTTGGTGATGGCGGTGATTCTTCCAGTGGTGGTGGTGGTGGTGATGGTGCCACCCGGTCAGTACTTTGATCTAAGATCAAAGAAGTTCCGACCGTGACTATCTTGTGCATATTTAGAATCACACTGTTCACTGACGCGTCAGTAGCGTTTGATTTGAAGGAATTATTAGCTGCTATTTCTAGGAAGGTGGGGTCCCTATATGAAACTACATCGTTCAATGATGACCTGTGGTTGTTCATATGAAGGAATTCTGGCTGCTGTTTATAGCAGGTCTAGTAATTTCGTAAAGGGACACTTTGGGACTTGGGTGGATGGAATGGAATTCTTCCAATTCACTCGATCTTACTATATGGTTCGTGGGTTTGTGCTTATACAGAGTAGCCTATAATTGTTACATTGCTTGATTGTGGAACCAATTATTGTTTGAATCAATGGAAAGAAAGGAAGAAGGAAAGAGAAAAAGCGAAATTGGGATGATAATAATGATGGGAAGTTAATGACAAAAATCTAGGATGGGTTAGAAGATAAAACAGAAAGAAAATATAAAGACTTAAAGCAATAAATATGAATGAAGGAATTCAAAAAAGAATGAAAGATATTTTAAGAAAAAATAAAAGAAAGAAACGAAAAATAGATAACAGTGATAAAAAATATATAATGGTTGGATGGAAGAAATGTTTGAACAAAGAACGGAAGTGCACGGAAATACACGGAAATACACGGAAATGCAAAGAATGCGTGTACAGCTGGAGATAAGGGCAATAAAAAAAGAAATTAATAAATTCTATCAAATTATCTTGTTATATTTGTAATAAAAATAATTATTGTTCGAAGTCTGTAATAGT
>NC_142937.1:91409836-91412336 GCF_046866305.1 Octopus bimaculoides | reverse complement strand
TATAATTTCCCGTTGTGAATTTAAAAATATACAGGTTTAAAGTTTTCTTCATTTGTGTGTAAAGATAAATAGGTTGCTTCAGATCCATTGTTCATTGTCTTCAGATTTATTCTTCGAAATCTAGACACACTTCCTTGCGTTTCACCTCCGTTTTATATACAGGCACATTTTCATTGAACCACGCTTCTAACTATTACAATTTAAACCTATTCAATCTCAATATGTATAAATTATAAGGCAACGAGCTAGCAGAATCGTTAGCATGCCGGAAAAAAGTTCTTTGCGACATTTCATCCGTCTTTACATTCTCAGTTCAACTCTGCTGAGGTCGACTTTGCCTTTCATCTTTTATTGGGATCGACAAAATAAGTACCAATTGCGCACTGGGATCGATATACCTGCTATTATGTGCTGGAAATGCTTGAAACCAATGAAGACCCCTTAATTTCTTGGGGTTTTTTTTTCGTTATGGTGAAAGGGGATGAAATGTGGGTGTACACGTCTCATACGGAAACGAAAACTGAAACCATAAAATGGTGTCATATATGTTCTGTACGTATTAAGAAGTTCATGAGTTAAGGAACAGCACAAGAAGTCATGGTGACTGTTTGGGGGTGGGGGTGACAAGGGCGTCATCCATCTTTATTTTCTGAAACGTGGCTGTATCATGAACTCTCTTTTACTCTTTTACTTGTTTCAGTCATTTGACTGTGGCCATGCTGGAGCACCGCCTTTAGTCGAGCAAATCGACCCCAGGACTTATTCTTTGTAAGCCTAGTACTTATTCTATCGGTCTCTTTTGCCGAACCGCTACGTTACGGGGACGTAAACACACAAGCATCAGTTGTCAAGCGATGTTGGGGAGACAAATACAGACACACAAACACACACACACACACACACACACACACACACACACACACACACACACATATATATATATATATATATATATATATATATATAAGACGGGCTTCTTTCAGTTTCTGTCTACCAAATCCACTCACAAGGCTGAGTAGAAGACACTTGCCCAAGGTGCCACGCAGTGGGACTGAACCCAGAACCATGTGGTTGGTAGGCAAGCTACTTACCACACAGCCACTCCTACACCTATAAATATAGAGTCTTCTATATTGACGCGCGTTTGATCAAACTAAAACAGCTGCGGTTTCGAGAAGAAAATGGTATTTTAAATAACAGATTGTTTCTTCGATTGAAAAGGAAAATACAAAGAATTATCTTAAGGCAGACTAGAAGTTATGGAATTGGTAATGACAGAGGAAATAGACTTTCAGAAGATGCACGAATAGAACATCAAAGGCGCGTAGTAAATAGATAAAACAGGAGATATATCAGAAATGTATATCACCCGGACAAATCAGGAAATTTATATGAAATATTAAATAAGAAATCCATCTCCCACAAGAGATTATCTCTCTGAATTGAGAATGTATTAAACTTCAGCATCAAATAAATACTGAACTACAAGCAATAATTCTATGTTCTCCACTGAGACAACCTGAAAATTTCTGTGACAATATACCTGGTAGAAAGAAATAACAGCGAAATTTCCCTCGAATTAGTTTCAAATTTTGGCACAAGGCCAGCAAGTTCGGTAGACGGGGGTAAATTGATTACATCGATTCCAGTGATCATCTAATATTTATTTAATCGACCCCGAAAATTTGAAAGGCAAAGTCGAACCCAATGGCATTTGAACTCAGAACGTGAAGTCGGAAGAAATGTCACAAACCATTTTTTCCGGATCAGTAACGACTTTGCCAGTTCGCCACCTTGGATTTCCTTCGAATTACCTAGGAACATATTAAAATGAAGGAATTGGATTGTCAGATAAGTTCGCTCGTTTATATTTTCCACTGATTTTAACCGTTTCCAATGATCTTTGATTTAACAGGAAAAATATTTTTAGCGTAATGTTTTTGTGTTTTTATTTATTTAAATTCCACTATTGTTTTTTATGTGTTTCTGTTCAATTCCTCTACAATTTTTTTTTTATCGCTTTTGAAATTTGAATAAATTTTACCTTTTATATATATATATTAATATATTAAATACGTTAAATGCTAAAACAAACGCATTATATTGGTTGACGAAACTTCGTCAGCACTGGCAGAGGGGTCTCATATATCACGTCATTTCACACCAGATCGCGAAAGTACTTTCATTAGATATGATACATATTTAGCTGTATAAATATTTATATACTCACTGTTGTTTTACGCTCTCCTTCCACATAAACAGAAAAGATTATCTGATTCAGAATATAACAACTATAAAACGATTTGGAATAACATCCAAGAAAAAACGTATTCGCACTCACCACCCACGTATGTTTTATATTTCTTTAACAAACAAGCTATCGGCACAATTAAACAACGATGTGAGAATAGAATTATATTCCAATAACATAAATCAGAAAATTCGTTTGAATTTACAAGCAAGGAATAAAAAAGGAAACAAACAGTGAAAATACAATAAA
>NC_142937.1:91404836-91407336 GCF_046866305.1 Octopus bimaculoides | reverse complement strand
GATTTTGCTTCTAAGAACTGAAGAAACAAAGCAAAGAAATAACAAAGAGAGAAAGAAACAAAGAAATAAAGGACGAAAGAAGAAACAAATAAACAAAAGACGAAAGGAAGGACGGAAGGAAGAAAGGAAGAGAGAAAAGGGCAATGCTAGAGAAAAACAAAATGGCAGAATTTTTGAAAAATAATTAAAAACACAAACAAGAATCAGCAAACAAAAAGAACAGAAAAAATATTTAAACTGCAAAATAGCTTTAAAAAGATACATTCGAAAAAAATAACACAAGAGTAACAATAAAAAAATATCTAAAAAGCAGACGACATTTTTTTTTTTAAATTAGGAAAAACGAAGTAAAATAAAACGTAAATAAAAATAACAAATAAAGTAAACTAAAACATCTTTCCACCAATCGTTGATTGGGAGATTTTTGTAGTCTGTGTTGAAGCAAGCAATCTGTGAGGGCTGAAAAAGAAAGTTAGCATAAGATTATAAAAGAAAAAAATAAAGCGGGGGGGGGGGGGAGAAAACTTTTGTTTTGTTTTGTTTATTTTATTTATTTAGTTTTTACTTTTTCAAGAATTGTCGCAGAATACCCTGTTATTGAGTACAAACATCGCATGTATATTTGTCCTATGTTGAGTGAGCTTGTGTGCGTGTATCTGTGTGTGTGAGTGAATGTTTTTATATGTATATACACAGACACACATACACATATATATATATACACATATGTAAAATATATGCATATATATGTGTGTGGTTGAATGTATCCATGTATGTATGTGTGTATATATAAGTAGAGACAGACAGACAAACAGGCAGACAGACAGATATGTATGTATGTATTATGTATGTGTAGATATATATATATATAGATATACCGGAGTAAGCACATGCAATGTGCAACAAGGTAGAAAAAAGAGTACTCAAATACCAGAGGTAGAGTAATATATATAGATATAGGTAGATAGATAGATAGATAGATAGATAGATAGATAGATAGATAGATAGATAGATAGATAGATGCAGGCGAATTCTTAGATTCATTCGAACGTGGAATTGAATACCTTGTAAAATACATTCCGGTTCTCTGCTCTCTGAGTTCAAATGACCCCGAGGTCAAATTTGCTTTTCATATTTTTGGGGTTTATTAATAAGTTACCAGGTAAATTATCGGGATCAAGTCCAGAGAGCGGAAACATTTTCCGCAAGAACATTTATCTGACGCTCAAATGAATCTGGCAATTTGCCTAAATATACATAAATGTATTCATATTTGTTATGTGTGTGTATGTATGTGTGCGTGCGTGCGTGTGTGTATGTATGTGTGTTTGTGTGTATATGTCTGTGTACGCGCGTGCGTGTGTGTATGTATGTGTATGCATATATGTAAGTATATATATATATATATATATATATATATAGAGAGAGAGAGAGAGAGAGAGAGAGAGAGATAGATAGATAGTGAAGGTGCATGGCCTAGTGGTTAGGGTGTTTCACTCACGACAGCGGGACCGTGGTTTCAATTCCTAAACCGGGTGGTGAGTTGTGTTCTTGAGAAAAACACTTAATCTCGCGTTGCTTTGCAATTTCGTTGACATCTGACCTGGTAACGAAACAACACCTAGGACTTGGATGGAACATTAAGCGCACGTATTATTTAATTCAAGGCAGATATTTGCTGATATCCGTCTGCACTTTGTCCGACGGTATAAGCATTCTATTGGACTGGCGCATAGACAGCCTGCGGCTCGCAGCAGAAACGATGGTGTACCTCTTCTGGTGCAGTGTTGCGCTGTGGAAAGAGCTCTACCTATAAAATGGCGCATAAACGAGGGGTGCCAACGACAATTGCTATACCAACGCACAGTTTTAAAATGTGTTAATGATTTGAGCCAACCTGCTTGCAAATGAGCATGAGCTTGTCACAGGTATTTAGGTGGAAGCACGTAGGTATGCGCGGATCCAGTTAGATTTCTTCTGGATAGTTTCCGTCTTAGGTACTCCATCGTAGAAAGTAAGCTCTGATTTACTTGGATTAATCCAAAGCTTTATATGTGTGTGAATGTGCGTGCGTGTGTGCGCATGTTTGTTCGTGTGTGTGTCTGTGTGTGTGTGTGTGTGTGGATGTTATTTTATCGACACAGAAAAAGAAAGTAAATTAAAATTGACCTTTGCCAAAACTGAACTCTGAAGGTGAAGTATAACAACGTACTACGAACTTGCCATCTCGTCGTCTTGCAAGCAAGTATGATACATTAATATGTACAACAAGGAGTTATAATACACACACACACACACACACACACACACAAATATGCGCCAATTATATGTAGTTATATAACAGTTATAAGCAGTTATATGAGTCTATTTGATCATTGCTAAACTTAACAAATACAATTGCGTCTGAAGCCTAATCGAAAGAATTTGATATTTAACACATCTGACATGAGATACTGAGTCACACAATAATGCACATGACATATGTAGCATATCTTGTTTA
>NC_142937.1:91399836-91402336 GCF_046866305.1 Octopus bimaculoides | reverse complement strand
GGCTCCCCACCTGGACGGGACGCCGGTCCGTCGCAGGTGAGGAAAGAATGAGAGAAAGATATGGTGAAAGAGTCAGCAGAAGTTCGCCATTACCTTTCGCTCACAAACACACACATCACTCGGTTTGAGATTCGAACCCGCGATCACTCGACCGCGAGTTTGCTGCACTAACTACTAGGTCATGTGCTTTCACGTATATATGTAGTTGTGGGATTTAAATTTCAATTGCATGGCATATAACCAGTATACAGGACACTGTGTGAAACCTTATGTATTCTTTTCTACTCTAGGCTCAAGGCCCGAAACTTTGGGGAAGGGGCCAGTCGATTAGATTGACCCCAGTACGCAACTGGTATTTAATTTATCGACCCCGAAAGGATTAAAAGTAAAGTCGACCTCGGCGGAATTTGAAATCAGAACGTAAACACAGACGAAATAATGAAACCTTATAGATTTATTTATTTATTGCCCACAAGGGGCTAAACATAGAGGGGACAAACAAGGACAGACAAAGGGTTTCAGTCGATTACATCGACCCCAGTGCGTAAATGGTACTTATTTAATCGACCCCGAAAGAATGAAAGGCAAAGTCGGCCTCGGCGGAATTTGAACTCAGAACGTAAAGACAGACGAAGTACCACTAAGCATTTCGCCCGGCGTGCTAACGTTTCGGCCAGCTCGCCGCTATAATAAAACCTTAAATATTGAAAAAGAAAACTGCGAAGAGAACCCGTGTGTTATAGCTCAAGTTCCTTTCACTATTTTCATAATTAAAAAGATCACACATTACATGTAGACAAAACATTTCGAGAATTTGTTCATAAATTATTTAGGTACGTCATGTTACGCGTATTTCGTTAACAAATGCTTTATAAAGTGATGCATTATCAAATTTTCAGAGATTGCGTATCAATTGTAAATATACTTTTAGCCTTATAATGACATCAATACTCTTGTAGTGTCACTAAACATAACTAGAGTGCTATGATGGTTCAAAATATTTACTGTGGGTCATAGTCTAATCCACGACATCTGAGAAACCCCACTTCACGTAAAGTTTCTGGAATCTACGTTTCTGGAAACATTCCACTCTAAGGACTCTAAAAATTCGCCTTCCACATTTACCCCACCACCATCACCAACACTGCTTTTACCACCCCCACTATGTCCACCAGCATCTCTACCAGTGCCATCAACACCACAATTCCAGCCATCTCCACCACCATCACCATCACTACCACCGTCGCCAATACCATCTACATTATCCAATATCAGTCAGTGATATATTTGTTTCTTCATGCCAAATTATTATTATTATTATTTTCTATTCTGAAACGTCCTCTTGCTATTTCCATTCGCAAAAAGAAATAATCTTCCAATGCCACTGCCATTTTGTCCATGTTAACCAAAACTGACATGATTTGGACAATCTTAATCTCCTGCTACTAATCCCGCCAATTCTTTCTCTCGGAAAACAGCGTCAGTTTTTCCACTTGCCTTCGCTTTTCTTAATGTCTAATCTTTTAACCGACACTTCTACATTATAGACTACATATCTACCTCTTTGAAATTTGACCCAGATTTCCAAAAACACATCCATCAGAACAAGGATACTGAAAATGGCTCAAGCGAAATAATAACCAAGCAACCAAAGCGCTGTTGACCTCAATCCATTTTTTTTTTTTTTTGCAAACACACTGAGACCAACTCTATCAAGATAATTACTTTAGCTATAATGGTCATTGATTTATACGAGTATTTTTCGATTAGGGGGCTTTTATTTGACTATAGAATCTTACACTTGACCAATCGATTACCATTAAAGTAACCTGTGAGGCTAATAATAACTTTTTCGATTTGGTAGGAATATGTGAAATCAATACGTGACTTATTCACCGTTTTATTAAAGAAAGTCTGTTTGTCAAAATACTCAATAATTTATGAAATGTTTGGTTTCAAAAACCAGAAACAATGAATGCTTGTTGGTAGCAAAATGTAAAAGTTGTTTGTGGTCTGCAAATGAAAACGTTCATAGAAATCAACCGAAATGAATTGCGAGAAGCGATTTTAGTAAATTTTTGAGCGGGATCAAGGAAAACTACAAAATGGGTTCTGAAGCCAACAAGAGGTCATTTTGCAACAGCTGCCAGATCGTTGGTAATTCAGTCCCTGTTAGATTTAGAAAGAAAAAGAATAGGCAGACATATTGGATAATGTTTGTTATGTCTGAAGAAAAGCAGAACGATCATATGTGGAACATTTTTGCTCACAGAAATAGAAATAGAAATGACCATTTTAGTACTAAATAATAATTTTTAATTTAGGTACGGGTCAACAGTTTTGGGAGTTACTCGATAGAATCGACCCAAGAACTTGACTGCTGATTTGTTTTATCGACACGGAAAGGATGAAAGGCGAAATTGGCCACAGTAGAATTTCAATTCTGAATTCAAAGATCCCGAACAAATATATCAAACATTTTCTCCGCAGACTTTAACGA
>NC_142937.1:91389836-91397336 GCF_046866305.1 Octopus bimaculoides | reverse complement strand
CTCCATAGATGTCGTATACAGAGCAACGAAAACACCACCGTCTTCACGTATTCAAATCTTCTATGTTTCTCTCATAATTCGTCAGGCACTTTAGCGATCATGGCTAAGTATTTCTGACAATAGCATAGGCCGCCCTTCATCGGCTGTAATATTTAGTGAGAATTTACAAAAAAAAAAAAGGAAACAAAAGACGAAGATGGGTGTGTAAACACCAAACAGATGTATTAGTTTAACGCTCGGGAAGTGAGAAAGTCTTTTACGTTTCGAGCCTACGCTCTTCAACAAAAAGGAACACATAAATAAACAGAGAGAGAAAATAGAAAATAGAACATAGAAAAAATAGAAAATAGAAAATAGAAAAAATAGAAAAATATATATACACATACATATATACATATATATATATACATATACGTATATATGTATATATATATATGTGTGTGTGTGTGTGTGTGTGTGTGTGCATGTATGCATGCATGTTTGTATGTATGTGTGATGGTGTGAATGTGTATTATAATTGCACACATATACGTACATGTACACACTGCATATGCATTTGGGTATATTTATACATTTGTTTGGGCGTGTACATTTAAGCATATGCATATAAGCATGAAACCTAGAGCCAAGCTTCCACATGTCATAGATATAATGTGATATTCAACGTGAAATATGTCATTATAAATAAAGTATGAGAAACTGATTGATAATTCTAGAAGTATAGATTTAAAATCTAGCCCAAAATCACAGCCGAAATAATATATATGTCATCATGCTGATTTCTAATATAAAATATATTGATATAACATTATATTAACATTCGATATTGATCTACTTTTATGATCAGAAACAGCGAGTTAGGAGATCCTTTTGCTAGAAGCCGACACCGTCCATTGACCCCTAATATAAAGAGGTTTTATTAGTAGCATTATTAAGAGGGCCGCGGGTTAGCAAAATCGTTAGCTTGTGGAAAGAAATATTAGGTCGCCAAGTATAAAGTTTGTAAAAATGAAATAAAAGTTCGCTAATGTTTTATAAATACAAGGAATAGTTTTATTCCTCAAAGTATGCACCCATATTGTCAATACACTCTTGCCATTTCAGCGGTAGCTTGTCCAGCCTGGAACTGTAAAAGCCTGGCAATCTATAATATCTTTCATTAAGTCGTATATTAGTGAACTATATATACCACAAATTGATGATACTGTACGGAAAAACTTCGAAAAAATCGAATATGTACCAACTAACCGTTTATGAAGGTTGGAAAATGGCTCGCTCGAGGGTTGGAGCTAAAGTCAATAAAAACTTGCAAAACTGAGCACAATCTTACATAAGTGAACACATTTTTTGAAGTTATACTGAAAATTATTTTATTATGCAAACGAATTAGTGAGAATACTCAGTAAGAATGAAAAATATCAAGCTTAAAGCTATTAATTATCTAAACTGAAGAACCACTTAAAAACAAGATCTACTTACGTGGTAATAAAATATCCACCAGCCATGTAACCAGCTTCACTACGTTAACGAATACAAGTTCGTTCAAAATATTTGGATATTAACTAAGTTGTAGAATTTTCGAATCGTAAAAGCATGGAAAATTCATAAATCAATGTTGATAAATTCATACACAATTCCATGGCCGCCATTTTATATTTTCGTAATACTCGTCATAAAATATATATTTTGCATTATCGCGCGTTTCTAAGTTACATATAAACATAATTAAGTACGTTAAGCCTGAGTTTTCAGGCCAAGAAATCTAATAAACGCCTCAAAATGGGATAAAGAAATGCAACAAACAAGAATAATAGAAAACCAATGTCTTTATATGACTCTAGTACATAATATATGCTGTAAATCATTTGAATTTATATATGTCCATTGTCCATTATCTCACATAGCCTTATATCAGAGACGTGGTGACAATACCCACCTCACAGGATTCAGAGAATGAAAGACTGGTTTTCTTCTGTCCTCTTTTTCGCGACAATTCCAGTTGGGAAGTATTAAAGAATCTTATCTTTCAGCCATTGTCTTATTATTAATGTGTTCCTGCGTCTACTCGCTACTTCTAAGCTTTGAGTTGCATGGCATTCGGGTGAGATATGCCTTGTTTTGAGTTTTTATGTCAGCCAAATTGATGAATTCGATCAAACATGACAATTACAAGGGCAGGTCTACTGCTGTCCACTAATGCTCTGATCCCTGCGGACATTGAATACTTTGTGTCCAGTTTAACTGATGAAAACACTCGAGACCTATTATACAGGCATTATATAATCCAGTCACCAGCACTGGATCTCGGAAATTTTCTGCTGCTTGCCTTTGTACCTTGTCCGAGTTCCCGCTTCGAACTGTTATCCTTGACTGTTATCTGAGTGACAAAAAATTCAGATAATTTTTCACAAAGTTTTGTCGCAGATCTTTCTCATGGCATCCATGATTTTGGTTTATTTGCTTCTATTTTTATATTTCATCTTTTATAGTCGTTAGTTTTACGAAAAACTATTGTAAGAACATCGATTGTTTGAAGCAGTCTCTCACTTGCGTTAAATCTCTTTGGATTGCGGCAGAAGAATAAGAGCTTTGATGTTTGTTCTTTCTTTGATAATCTACATTTCTTTGGCACATCCTCGGAGGCGTCTTTCATTCGCAACGAATTGTCCATGGTGCACACCAACTAGATCTTCCACTACATCAAGACGTTTCTTATAGTATTCACTACTGTGATTATTTAGGCAATATATATTAAGTTACGCACACATTTAATGAAGTGGATATATAATACATGTGTGTTCGTGTATGTATGTATGTATATATGTAAGTATTTTTGTGTATCAGGGTTCAGCAAATGTGCTTAATATAAAACTATATACCATAAACCGCAGCTATTTGACAGCCGCGATGTATTATATACACTCGTTAGCAAAAATGCATATGAATATCATGAAATCCCTGTATGAAATAATATTTAAATATGTATGTAGCTTTCAGACAATTCTACTCATTTGTATTAGCTTCAGTAATCGCAAATTGCAAATGTTTTCCAAACGATGATTATGTTAATTGCATTTAGCGTCTTTGATTCAGTAATGAACTACGGGGGAAATCTTAGAAACTGTGAATTTGCATCGCAGTAACATGAAATTAGACTGCCAAAAATATAATTAAAATTGTAAATTGCTAAGATGTCTTTAATGATGTTTACGAGTCTTTTTAAACATGCGGTCCCAACATGGAGGAAAATATTTTTAAAATGCAAAAAATGAAATTCATCCAGCAAAATACTTTTTCGGACTCAATGGTAAGCATTTACAAATAAATGAGAACCGTGATGAGAACGAAGTTTTCCCCAACTTTGGACAATCTGGTCATTATATAGCAAGAAGTTCAAATATATGAACAATCTAAATAATGTACCGCATCGACTTCCACAAACATGTTTTAGAAAATTGGAAACGTTACTTGATTGGTTGCCTCATTCTGTAGAACCACCATCTTGAACAACTTAATGATTTTGAAATCCTAATTAATAACATAAACAACGATATACAGTTCAGAATGGCATACGGTTTAAATCAACTACATTTCCTGGGTGTGTTAATAATCGAAAGTATACAGGAAATTGAAACTGACATCTACTACAACTCGACAGACTCTAAACCATACATGTTGTTTACATCTTACCACCTAAAATGTACCAAAGTAAATATCCAGTTTAATCTAAAAAGGAAAAAACTATGCTCAATTGTTTCTCATTTTACAACTCGAAAAAAAATATCTTGAAATTAAGACAAATTCTACTTGAAAGACAATAACTGACAAATTAATTAATAACAGAATAGAACGTGCCAAAGAATTATGAAGTACAAAAACAATTGAAATACACTATATGCTCTAGCTTTTTATCACAACAGACAAACCTGGAAACATAAAAAAAACATACAGAATTATCCATCAAGACATTCCATTATTAAAAGTAAAACTCAAAGATATCCTTGAAAAATACAATATTGTCAAAAGCAGAAGTTAACCAAAATCCTTAACAAAGCGGTACCAATTTTCCCGTCTTTACAAAGGCTACGAGTAATATAAGCAGTTATATTTGGTTTGATTGCAGCTATGTCTCAAATCGCTATTAGTGAGAAACTGTTAAGGTTCGATGAAAGCTATCAAGATGAGAAAATAGAATTAACAGATATGATGAGTATAGCTTTACGTCTGACAAAGGCAGTCTTGATGGTCCGCAATGTATGTTTTGTAATTCTATAGAATTACAAATGATTGCCTGGTCAAGATCTACAAGTTTATACAAATGATAAGTAAATTTATCCGGGAACAGAATGTAATCTAGCCTCATGATTGGTAATCACAAATTCTAAATCAAGCATTAAGAAATTAGTGAAAAATGACCAACAGCAAAAGTGCCGTTAATGTTATTGTTTCTTTATTTTGTGTAAGCCATGTTTGTGGTTAACAGCGTAAAAATATGATTATTATGGTAACTAAAGGAGTGCTTGACTAATGAAAGGTTTGGTAACATCCTACTGCATTGTAAATTGGAAGTCAGCCGCTAATGCTTTGAATACGTTTGGGGACCTATTTTTCTGAAAGAAAAGAGTCTATTCTCCTCTGGAATATAATGAATGGACGGAAGGTCCGATGTTCCTTACTGAAATAATGTATGATCTATGAACTCCCGACTTTGCTCTCCGGGGAAAGGACAAAATTGCTTCTGATCTGACTCAAGCAGTTTTCAGCTTCAAGAATAAAATGATCTTCCAAAGAGATGCATTATCAAGAAACTAGTCACTTTCTTAATCTCAGTAGGAGAGTAAATGGATTCCCTGATATTGAAATAAACGACCACAAGCTATAATACAAAGATAATTTACAAGTATGGCATGGTATTATTCTAACCAGATTTGATGACTTGCAGAACCTGAAATTCTGCTTCGCTTTGCTGTAAATCTATTCATGGTTCATCCTGTCATTGATGGTTGTCCGGTTCTCTATCTTCAGGCTGCACAATTGTATACTGTAGAAATGGAGCGAATGAAATTACAGGAGATCCGCAAATGCCAATCTACAACCGAGTTCTGAAAACAAATTTCTGAAATAAAAATGTTCTAAATTTACAAAAACTAATATAAGACTCATCTTGATTTTCAGCTCAACTCACATTTACAAATCAATGTATCTATACATATATAGTCGTAGCTTCTATCTGTCTGTTTGTTATCGAACTCCTCCTTGGGTTTTGGAGATAGACCCCGCCCCCATAACCATACATATTCTAAAACTACATTAACCAGGGTGCTTGGATAAGTATATTTCATTTTGATCAAAGGGGTCTCTGGGGAGCACGCCCTCAACACTGAAAACTTTTTCCCATTGATTCTGAAATTTAAACCATGGGTAAAGGAACAGAAATGATGCCTATTACCAAAATATCAGCAAATTTCAATAATATTAAGACACCATCATGGAGGCTAAACCCCCATATATTGCAAATTTTGGAAATCCATAACTTGAGTATTTGAACTTCTATTATCATCGGGTTTTTCTATTAATTAAACGTAAAACAACAAAATTACCTCTCTTTTATAGACAAATTCTGCAAATCTACATATTTTATCTATAACAAAACATCGCTAGAATTATGGCAAAAAAAATTATTAATGAATGCTTCTACTTTTTCAACAATTTCTTTGTATTAATTTTTCTTCAGATACCCGTTATTCCACGGAAAAGGAAGTCCACTTATGGAAATACTCCACATACACAAAGGATGAAGCTTCGTCGTCAATCTGAAAGCTGTGATGCAAGGGAAGAACGACTTTCATGGTAAAGCCGAAGTCAAAGAGAGTTTCGCCAATCTGAAATTAATAACCAAGTATCAAAGCTTATAATGTGCGAAAAGAGGCCCCGTGAGGCCTCTGAGAGCCGGCTGTTGTCCGCTCTCATAGAATCTACCTGGGAAACAAGACCGATTGCTCTGAGAAGTAAAACAATAGTGACGATGATGATGATGATGATGATGATGATGATGATGATGATGATGACGATGATGACGATGATGACAACGACGACGACGATGATGATGATGATGATGATGATGATGATGATAATGATGATGAAGATGATGATGATTCTTTTTACTATAGACGCAGGAGTGGCTGTGTGGTAAGTAGCTTGCTTACCAACCACATGGTTCCGGCTTCAGTCCCACTGCGTGGCACCTTGCGCAAGTGACTTCTACTATAGCCTCGGGCCGACCAAAGTCATGTGAGTGTATTTGGTAGACGGAAACTGAAAGAAGCCCATCCTGTGTGTATGTGGGTGCGTGTGTTTGTGTTTGCGTGTCTGTGTTCGTCCCTCAACATAGCTTGACAACCGATGTTGATGCGCTTACGTCCCCGTAACTTAGCGGTTAACCAAAAGAGCGTGATAGAATATGTGCTAGGTTTACAAAGAATAAGTCCTGGGGTCGATTTGTTCGACTAAAAGCGGTGCTCCAGCATGACCACAGTCAAATAACTGAAACAAATAAAAGAATAAAAGAACAACCTGAAAATTTGATGGAGGCGACAAGTAGCACTTGAAAGGACAAGTTGTAGTCAGGGATATTATATCTGGAACAAAATCAAATCATTTTGTCTACTTCAATAACAATTCTACGAAACCACCACAGAAAATGTTGACTTAGAACTCAGTGTAGGCTGTGAACAAATATCAACTTCACTACCACGTAATCGACTTGAGCGGGAATGACATCATTTCGTTTGTGCACATGCGAGTCATGTGAATCAATTAAGATTTTGCTGACGCCAAACGGGAGACCAAATTTTGGCATGGTGGCCAGGAATCGGTATGGAACTGTTTTTATTTTATGGCGCTGCTACTTTCATATTGCTGCTGTGGATTGGTATTTGGGGGAAAAGCTGTCGTCAGCGCATACAAAAATGAGAATGTGATTATTGCAATCAACAGCAAATAAAAATGTTCATAAAAATACATACATATCCATGAAGACACGTATATACATATATAATCACACCCACATCCATATGCGTATGTATATATATATATATAGATATATGCAAATATGTATATATATATGTATATATATATATATATATATATATATATATATATATATATATATATATATATATATATATATATATACATATATATATATATATATATATATATATATATATATATATGTATATATATATATAGATATATATATATATATATATATATATATATATATATATATATATATATATATATATATGCAAATATATATGTATATCTATATGTTTGTATAAACACGCAAAAGATATATAACATGTATTGTGTGTGTTTATGCATATACTATTTATATACCTACGGAAATATATGAATATATACATGCATACATACATACAAATGTATATATACTGACACATAAACACGCTCTCACCCCATCTTTTAGGCATCTACCTA
>NC_142937.1:91369836-91372336 GCF_046866305.1 Octopus bimaculoides | reverse complement strand
CACCGAGATTCCAAAGATGCAAAGAGAAGAGGAAGTAATTTCCCAAAATATTAAGAAATATATTCATCATTACCGTTTTCTTCTTCTTCTTCTTCTTCTTCTTCTTCTTCTTCTTCTTCTTCTTCTTCTTCTTCTTCTTCTTCTTCTTCTTCTTCATCGTCGTCATCAATTTGGCGCTATTAACATCTCCCTCCTCGCCTTTACCTCCCCCCCTGACCCATATCCTTCCAGGGAAAACATCTGCTTTCATGTGGAGGAAAAAGATCAAACATGTTCGATTTTATTCGCATAGGGTTCAATATCTGTTAATACAAATGCTTACGTATACAAATGCACATGCACACATGCATATGCTCACGCGCGTATGCATAATACCTACATTTACACACGCTTCTACGCATACACATACTGGTGCATACGCATATACAAAAACATATAACTAAGTTTATACATATATATATATATATATATATATATATATATATATATATATATATATATATATATATACGTAGCTCGAAACGTTAAAGACTTTCCGTATTCCCGAGCGTCATACTAATACATCCTTTTGTTGTTTACACCACCTGTCCTCGTCTGTTGTTGTTTTTTCGTACATTCTCCCATATATATATACATATATATATATATATATATATATATATATATATATATATATATATATATATATATATATATATATATATATATAAGCAATGTTAATTCTCTAAATGAAGTATTAACAGTAACTGCACGATAAAGTGTAGTATATTGCCACTTAAGTGTGGCTGACCCCTAGGGGTGGATGTTACTGTTGCTTTTAGCCCCAGGAGGACATCTCCTCCAGCTGGCTTATCGACACACGACTGTGTCCTGTTTGCCAAGGGTAGTTATCCCTCTCACCAACATCTGCAGCACGAACAGATCCGGATTTCAGGGTTATTTCCCTTCGTCGGCGTCGAGTCATGTTATAAAATCAAAATTTGAAGAGAACAGAATAAAACTGGAGCATCTTGCAGAGCTCCTTAAAGATAAAAAAAGATAGCCAAGGTCAGCGGCTATCGGACGCCGACGAAGGGAAATAACCCTGAAATCCGGATCTGTTCGTGCTGCAGATGTTGGTGAGAGGGATAACTACCCTTGGCAAACAGGACACAGTCGTGTGTCGATAAGCCAGCTGGAGGAGATGTCCTCCTGGGGCTAAAAAACAGTAACATCCACCCCTAGGGGTCAGCCACACTTAAGTGGCAATATACTACACTATATATATATATATATACGTTTGCAATTCACACAGGCACACACACACAGACACACACAAACATATATATTCTTTTATTCTTTTACTTGTTTCAATTATTTGACTGCGGCCAAGCTGGAGCACCGCTTTTAGTCGAACAAATCGACCCCCTAGTACTTATGCTATCGGCTCTTTTGCCAAACCGCTAAGTTACAGGGACGTAAATACACCAGCATCGGTTGTCAAGCGATGTTTGGAGGACAAACACAGACACACAAACATATACACAAATATTTATGCATAAACGACGGACTTCTTCCAGTTTCCGTCTACCAAATCCACTTACAAGACTTTGGTCGGTCCACAAATCAATATACTTCACTTGTTTTTTTTTATATACCCTTCGTCTGTTTTCTTTATAAACTCGGCGTAAATAGAGTTATAACATATCTTAATCTTTAAATATATTAAACTATAAATTAGATTTGTATTCATATATCATTAATCGTTTAATCCCCTCCTTATGCTTACCCTATTCTAACTGTGATTCTTCTCCTCCCTTCATTTCTTTCTTTTTGCTTCATATTCTATTATTTCATCTCTAGTTCTACATTATATGATCCTTTACTTTCACCACGCCTCCTGTTCTGCTGACTTGGATATTTATGCTGCCTTAAGACTACCAAAGGAGGCCTAAATGGTTTATTTCGTTCTTTTTTTATCTTTAAGGAGCTCTGCAAGATGCTCCAGTTTTATTCTGTTCTCTTCAAATTTTGATTTTATAACATGACTCGACTTGTCTAATTATTTATAATTGATTATATCCCTTTAATCTTTATTTTCTTTTTCCTTTTTCGTTTTTCTTTTTCTAGCTCTTTCTTTGTTCTATACGCTCCCCTCTTCTACGCTTTGTCCCTCACTTTTCATACATCTTATCACTCTAAATCGCACAACCTTTCTTACCGTCTCTAGTTCTACCCCAGCATCAATAACCCCAATTTCGTCCGTCTTTTATTGATGTCTCCATACTTTTAAATGCCAATCTAATGTCAGACGAATCACATTCTGTCACTCTTTCTTTTGATGAAGCGGTGGGGTTTTAATTTGGAGATTTCCTCTGATAAGTGGTTTTACACTGAGACATATACATACATATATTCATGTCAGCAAACATAGATACACACACACACACACGCACACATACACACACACAACATACATATACATTGATATGTATGAATATGTGTGCATGTGTGTGTATAT
>NC_142937.1:91359836-91362336 GCF_046866305.1 Octopus bimaculoides | reverse complement strand
GTTCTTGTGTTCTTGAGCAAAACACTTCATTTTACGTTGCCCCAATCCACTCAACTGGCAAAAAGGAGTAATCTTGCGACGGACCGGCGCCCCATCCTGGTGGGGATATATATAGGCCTTTGAAACTGGGAAACCGGTCCCCATGAGCCTGGCATGGCTCGAGAAAGATTTTTTTTATCCATTATCCTATATATATAACAAAACTCCAACCCTCATATTGCTGGCCTCGTGTCTGATTCAAAGATGACATTTTCAGGGAGAAAGATAGAAGTAAAACTAACAATTCTTGTCCAGCGTAAGGAATAAGGGTGTATCTCAAGAGGCCTACACAGGAACAGTATTTCCCGGATCATGCGAGAGTTCTTACCTAGTTTCTTTAAAGCCAGCTGTGAACTTGAAGAATGTTGAAGGCGAAATTCCTGTCCCATTTAAACTATTACTAACCAATTCAGGTGGATGGCCCCTGTGTCCTTCGTGTCATTATTAATTAATAAATGATTGACTTAAAACCAATTTGAATACACAGAGGAGATATGTACAAGCAAGTTATTTTGTAGATAATTATTTAGGTCACGAAGAAAATGTCGTTTCATCAGTATTAACTGCAAATATGAGCCATGAGTAGAAGACAGATTGAGTTAATAAGAATTCTAAAAGAAAAGAACAAATATATTATTCACTAACGAAGATATTCTATTTCAACAAATCATTTTCCTTTACAGAATAAATATTTAATAATTTAAATAAAATAAAAATACGTAATTGTAACATAATTGATTAAGATATACCAAGATTTAAAAAATGAATTAAAAGGTAAATAAAAAATATAGAGAGCAAATATAATTTTTAAAATCTTTTAAATAATAATTAAACAATCTAAATACAGAATTTAAAAAAAATCAAATTACAATAATAATAATAATAATAATAATAATAATAATAATAATAATAATAATAATAATAATAATAATAATAATAAAATAAAGCAAGACATGACAGAATCGGCCAGTATTTACACTGGACAATATGTCGGCATTATAAAATCAAAACCGCTGACAAATGGTATAAACAGCATCCTGAAGCTGTGACGGAGGGAGAAAATGTGTCGATTCTCTGGGACTTCCTCATGCATACCGGCAAAACTATAAAAGCTAATAAACTGGATATTATTATTAAAGATCAGACAAAAGAGATGTGTTTATTGATTGATATTATGATTCCTTGCGATCATAATATAGCGGCGAAATAATTTGACAAGATCAGTAAATATAAAGACTTGCTAATAGAAATTGAAAAAATGTGGCACCTCAACGCGACTACCGTACCAGTGATTGTAGGATCTCTAGGAATGATAAAAAAAAAAAGGTACTGAAACCTATTTGAAAATGATACCAGGCTCAGCATCCTTGCAGGAAGTGCAAATAATCATGTAAATTCTATGCTCAACTTTCTCTGTTATAGTCAATGCGACGATCGCACGCTACACACCTTCCTTCCAATCACTGCTGATTGGAAGTGAGCTAGAACGTTAAAACTTATATATATATATATATATATATATATATATATATATATATATATAATGATAAATTTTCGTATATTCCATTTTCCGCCTTTTATTTACCATATATATATATATATATATATATATATATATATATGTGTGTGTGTGTGTGTGTGTGTGTGTGTGTGTGTGTGTATGTATATATATATATATATATATATATATATATGCATACATATATACATACATACATACACCGACATACATACATACAATACATATATATTTAACATGAAATTACTTTTATATATAACTTCAATTAAAAACAAACGATATTTGTGTTACGCATTTATCCTTATATGCGTAAGTATATAAGTGTGTGTTTGTCTATATATGTATATATATATATATATATATATATATATATATATATATATATATATATATATATATATATATATATATATAGTATACAGTATAGAAATATATGTTCTTATATATTTACACACACATTCAAGCACTTTAATATGTATATACATTCACACATGCACAGATATATACATACATACATTCATACATACATACATGCATACAAATATACATATATACATGCACTCATACGTACATACATACATACGAATATACATACATACGAATATACATACATACACACATTCATATCATTTTTTATGTTTTCTTTCAAAGATTAAAGATTACTAATTTCACCATTTTTATGTCGGTTTTGTTTCTCCCATTTTCACTGTTGATAATTTGTTTTGATATTTCTACTTTTATTTTATTGTTCTTTTGGTTTTTTTTTTTTTTTTTTTTTTTTTCGTCTTCATGTTGAACAAATTATATTTTAAAGAACGTGAAATAATCACATGAGAAATTAGCAGATCTGCGAAATCGAATCATCGATAATTAGAGAAAGTTACAGGCGTCAAATTTTGAAGTCTTAATTCCGGGATATATTTTGAAAAGAAAAAAGAATAA
>NC_142937.1:91342336-91349836 GCF_046866305.1 Octopus bimaculoides | reverse complement strand
ATACTTGCCCAAGGTGCCACGCAGTGGGACTGGATTCGAAACCATGTGGTTGATAAGCAAGCTACTTACCATGTTGATTAATTAATAACTTAATTTGTATTCACTAGATCTCTCTGTTTTCTAATCCACTGTGTGTGTGTGTGTGTGTGTGAGTGTGTGTGCGTGTGTGTGTGTGTGTGTGTGTGTGTGTGTGTGTGTGTGTGTGTGTGCGTGTGTGTGTGCGTGTGTGTGTGTGCAATGGACTTTTTGCAGTTTTCTTCTATTAAATCCACTTATAAGGCTTTGGTCGGCCCGGGGGTTATAAAACAAGAGGTGCTGCACAGTGAGACGAACCAAAGACCACATGATAAGGGGGAGCAAACTTCTTAACCTCACTCCCACGCCTGCACCTATTTATTTATTTATTTTTCTAGTTGTTTATTGGTAATGAAATATTGCCATGTTCGTTCTCCATGTGTAACTCCCTACAATTCATTTGAAGTGAGATTCTGGTGTTAAAGTTTGTATTAAAACCACAAAATTGCAGCAACCGTTATCAATATATTGATTATGTTTTCTTTTTAGTTGCTAGCGATGAATACCGATGGCTATCTTGTAGCCCAGCTGCATTGCATATGCTAGTATTTCAGAAAGAACTAATTTATCTATTCCATTCTTACCATCTCCATGGATAACAAACCGTAGTGAAATACTGCAAATATGGCCGAACTGCAGTAATGGAGGAATAGTTGTAATAAAGTGGGTGAGTGAGTGAGTGAGTGAGTGAGTGGTGGTGTTTGGTAATGGGAAGTGGAATTGTATGTGGAGGAGGCTGTGTGTATATATATATACACACACACACATCAAATTGATGTGTTGTAAAGCTATTCCGCACATACAATAACAGCCATATGTGTGTATATATATATATATATATATATATATATATATATATACACATAAATTTATGCACACACATGCATACATCTGTGTGTGTACACATATATAATATTTATGTGTATGTGTGTGTGTCTGTCTGTGTTTGTGTTTGCATTTATAAAAAACATTCCAAGACCACAACCCATCTCTCTGCACTCTCAGACTTGTACGAAACAAAACAAAAATCAATACTTCTATCTTTTTTTTTTTTCCTTATATCTTTCTAGTTTATTTTATTCATTATTACTGACGCCCAGCTGCAGCACCGTCTTCACTGCTGACCTTTTCTTTTTTTCTTTTTTTCTTTTTTGCTATTCATGTTGCATCTGATTTATATACCGGGGCCCAATTTCGTAGTTACTTTCTATGTGTAACATCACTAATTAATAAGGTTGTCAATTTACTGTAGATTCCTTTGGCATCAAGCAGACTTAATGAACTGATGGTAGTTTATTCTGGTCTGGAAATCGGACTCATCAACCTTACGAGCGTGATTGCAACAGCCTAATCATGAAGCCACATAGCTTCACTAACATCACGTGAATTCAGTAAACCCTGAGGCGAGTTGGTTCTTCCACACTCTGTGGCTTTCTCCATTTCATAATTATATATCTTTTCCACACTCTCAACTTCTGGAACAGAAACAAACACGGCACTGCTGGAAGGCAGGTTTAAAGAGGGCGCGGGCTAAAATTACGCGCCCTTCCCCTTCATTGGTCAGTTGAAGCTTAGACAGTGTCACGTGACAATTAGCTGGTGCTGGCTGCTGGAGCCAACAGGCGAGTATTTAAAGGGAAATTTGGCAGGATGGTCATTCGTCCGCTGACATTCATTGACGCTGCATCGAAGAGGCCAGGGAACAGAAGAAAAAAGGAGGAAGAAGAAATGCACTCAGCACCAGTGCTGAAGACACATCCGAAAGGAGGGGGCGCCTCGTCAAAAACAGTAGAGGAGTAGGGGCCGAAACCGGACGTGGTTCCTCCTGATGATGTCTTTAACCACTGGATCCTCGTTATGGCTCAACAGCCCCTACCGTTCGTTTTTACTGTTTTGTTATTACTTTAACCCTCCACAAAAATCCCAAATTTTATTTAATTTGCTTTGCGGGAAGGACTGTTTTAACGAAATCACGTCTTGGCCCTACCTTCGAAACGTGGAGTAGATAAAACAGGGGACAACTGATGAAGGGATTGTTCTTTATGTTACCTGTCTCGTTTCTCTATTTGTTTCTTTCGTTGTCCAAAAAAAGTTCGTTTTCCATGTTCTTGCTTTTTTATATGTTCTCGTTTTTCATTTTGTTCGCGTTTTTTTGACGTCCCGTACCCATATATGCTTGTATCTATACATATATATATGTAGGTATGTACATATATGTATGTATATATGCATATATATATATGTATATGTTTGATTTGATTTGATTTGATCTAGTTTCAGCTCATGTGCTCTGGCCATGCTGGGGCACCGCCATTTGGTGTTGCTACATAATTTTACTTCACTAATGCTTTTTAGGAATTGACATTTGATGCATGAGGGAGTTTGATGCATGCGAGTTCTCACCGTTTGGTAATCGGTGGCCGTAAATTAGTGGTTCGGTAAACGAGATTGACGAATAAGTACCAGGCTTAGAATAATGAACTCTAGTCCACTTGTTTGACTACAATGTAATGCTCCAGCACGGCGGTGATTCAATGACAGAAAAAGTAACATGCTAAAAGTGTAAAAGAAATTGCAGTATGAGATCACAAAGGTCCAATATTGTACTTATGTGACATTTCTGTAGTTTCATTCTTGGAGAGGGTTAATTATTCTTGGATTTTTGGTTTGAACGGTGTCCCCTTCTTTCGGTATTTAGAAAATGCATGTGTATCTCTTTTTAGTAGCCTTTATTTCTTTGTTATTACCTCGGAATATAAGGAAATCGTGTCAGTGAGCGATATGCCGAAATGGTAAGTAACCCCCGACTGGCATCACTCCAGCCACTATTAGCATCTCTTTGATGAGGTCAAATAAGTGTCAGTAGTAGCTGGAGTAATGCCGGTAAGGTCACTTACCAAATCTACGAATCGAGTCACACGAATAACTGAGGTAAGCTCCATGCCAACGGTTTCCAGTTTGTGTGTTGTGAAATTAAGTAAAATCTGATCAATTTTCAGAGAATATTTAACTGTAAAGTATATTTGAGGTCTGACAGAGCCCTGTGCATAACTAGACACGTGATACGTTATTCAAACAACTACTGCTTGTTTTAATCTTTTGCCATTATCTTCCTGTTCTCTTGCGGGATTTATTTTTCTCCTTCAAACCTGGCATTAAAACTTTACAATACTGACAGTATTTTCGTTAAAAGGGGTCACGGAAGCCATATTGAACGTTCTTTCTGCGCTTTCAACGTGAGAAATCATTTGAAATTTTAATGAACTATGAGTTCGGTCCACTGTGAGTTCGACTTTCATCCTTTCCTGGAGTCTGATTTGACTTTCATCGAGCAAATCGACCCCAGGACCTATTCTTTGTAAGCCTAGTACTTATTCTATCGGTCTCCTTTGCCGAACCGCTAGTTTACGGGGACGTAAACACATCAGCATCGGTTGTCAAGCGATGATGGTGGGACAAACACAGTCAGACAAACTTATAAACACACACACACACATATATATATATATATATATATATATATATATATATATATATATATATATATATATACGATGGGCTTCTTTCAGTTTTCTTCTACCAAATCCACTCACGAGGCTATGGTCGGCCCGAGGCTATAGTAGAAGACACTTGTCCAAAGTGCCACGCAGTGGGATTGAACCCGGAACCATGTGGTTGGTAAGCAAGCTACTTACCACACATCCACTCTTACGCCTATTCATTAATTTTCGAATCTACCCGGGGTAATAATCGTGATGCAATTCATAAACTGAAAACTGAATCAGATTTGAGCGCGTTCATCACGACCCCTGAACCACCTAAAAGCTACGGCACGCTTTCTTGCAGCTTTGAACCATTCCACAATGTGGTATCTTTCTACAGCTAGAAAGACTGGGTCGTTGAAAGCTGAACGTAGTGACCGAGGGAAAGAAACGATTTCACGCTTTCTCATCTATACACTTGATGTATGATCAACAGCGACTGTACGCTGCCTTGATCGACATCACATTACATTTGTCATAGATTAAAGTTGATACCGCTCCGTTGGAGCCAAAATTTACTGAAGCCTGGTATTCCATACCAAATTACCGCCAGCACCAGCAACAACATTCCCAACACCACCACAACCACCAACACCACCATAACCACCACCACCACTACCATTCGCTGTCTTACTCTGAAGGAGATAGTCAGCAAAGTTAATGAGTTGGCGTGATTTAAGAATCAGATTTAAAGTTAATATTGCGGGTGCAGTAAGCTGACATGCAATGAAATAAGGATTGGGTAAAGAATATGTACATTAATCGCAGATGTGCATTTGCAGCAGATACAACGCAGCTGGTTTCAATCTGCCGTTTGTCTCCACATATTCTCACCACACATCCACTAAACCATTTGTAATAATCCGATTTAATTGATACAAACACTGTAACCAGGTACATACTTTCTCTTCTCACCGCTTCTCATTATTCCTTCTCTATTATCGATCTATTTATTTAGCTATCTATCTATTTATCTAACAATTTATTTATCTATCTATTTATTTATCTAGCCATCTACCCATTTATATATCTATTTATCTATTCATCTATCTATCTATCTAGTTATTTATCTGTCTATTTATCTATCTATCTATTTATCAACCTATCTATTTATCTATATATCTATTTATCTATCTATTTACCTACTTATCTATCTATTTATCTCTCTCTCTACCTATCTATCTACCTATCTATCCAATCAAATCCTGTCTTTCATTTTCCTTCCATTCTCCTCCATATCTCCCCCACCTCACATCCCATACTCTTAGCCACTTTGGTTATTATTGCAGGACGTGGTCGTTCGAGTTACTAGAAAAAGCAGCCAGATACCCTCAAATCCCACTCTTCAGCCTCAAAAAAAGACAGACACACTGGCCGATAGAGACCTCGATGTTCAAAACAGACCGAATGAATGTGGCTGAAATGTCTTGATTTCTATGCACGCTTTTCAACAAAATTCGAAACCTGATCTCTGGTTAAAGATGTTTCATGATCAAATGTACGACGGCTTCTATGGCTGTAGGAGTTGGGTAACATATTTAACAGCTCAGGTTTATTGACTGGAGTTTATAATCGGATTAAGTGAATTACAAATTTGAATACTTCTTCATTCAGTCACTTACACACACACATACACATGCATATACACACTCACACACACACACACACACACACACAATACACACACAAACACGCACAAACACACACACACACACACTCACACACACACATAGACACATATACGCATGCACCTCGCTGCGTACACACAAAACATAAACACAATCATACAGACATATATGTGTTGGTGACTATGAATGTATGTACATGTGTATGTGTGTTTGTGTGTCTGTGTTTGTCCCCCCCACCATCGCTTGACAACCGATGTTGGTGTGTTTACGTCCCCGTAACTTAATGATTCTGCAAAGGAGGCCGATAGAGTAAGTACTAGGCTTACAACGAATAAGTCTTATGGTCGATTTGTTCGACTAAAGGCGGTGCCCCAGCATGGCCGCAGTCAAATCACTGAAACAAATAAAAGAATAAAATAATGCATGGCCTATTACACAAGTATAACGGACCCCGTTCTACCCTCATAACTTAACGTTGAAGCGTATGGAATTAGTCAACGTCTCGAATAGTTTTAAATTTATCACAAATCAGTTTTTCCAACCGATGGCATCGGATTATGCTTTAGCAACATTATAACACCTTGGAAGGTAATACCTGAATAGTATTTTAGGACATCTGCAGTAATGCAACATAATTGATAATTCCCATCACATGGTAGGTGTTTAAGTGCTGTACTGACCCTTTTCACGAAGACGTGTTTTGTGGCTATTTCGTGCTTTTAGGCTGTAAAAGCATAAGCTTCAAAATGTGATGTAACGGTCACGAGTCCAAGAGGTTACACTTCCTGATGATAGCAGCATCATTCTCAATATTGGGGATAACATATCAATGCATCAGTTTCTTTTTGTTTGCAGTGTTTCTCCACAATGTCACATTGCAGAGGTACGCAAGACCAGCAGTTCTGGCCTTACATTATAGAACCTCTTCCAAAAGTGGGTGTCTCTTGAGAAATTCGCTCCTAGATCTACAACACGATGTTCGCTTCGTTTTGTCGTTGATGCATTCATTTCAGTCTCCGCTTTTTTTTTTTAGAAGATGCTCTCTGAGTAATACCATGCGATACTCACAGATCTTATTCCTCTTTCTCAGTCTTTTCTTCTGAAATAAGGTTTGTTGGTATTACTAGTTCAATATTTACCACAGGCTTGCTGTTTTGAATAACTACGGAGCTTATTTCTCCTATAGATCAATCAGGTGTCACAGGTCTGCTCTTATTTTCCATTTATTAAAACCTTAAAATCCACTTTTTTTTCATGAGATTTTCTGTCCAAGTTATCTCTTAGCATTTTATATTTATGAATGTAAAAGTGTGGCAAAGACAATTTAGTGTGCTTGAAAGTAACAAAATTTATGAATTTTAAAAATGCATGGCAGTATTTAGTCATGAAAATTATATTGGGTGAAAATATTACAAATACAGCATGAAAAAAAAAGAAAAACTTCGCAAATACACAAAACAAAATTTAGATTTGCAATGCTAATTCATATTTCAACAAAATATACAGAATTTCGGTTAAAATCATTCGATTACCTGAAAAACAGAAGCGATTTTACGGAGGGAAAACTGCTGGAACAACAGAATGAATATACTTATTGTTGAAGAATGCGGACACTATTAGAACAAGGTATTGGATGATTTCCAAATATATTCAAATGAAATTCTAAATAGTTGTTGAAAAGACCGACAAATTGTAAGAAATGATAACCAATCAGATTTTATAAGAGAAGATAAAGAGACAATGCTGTATAGAAATACAATTAGAAAGCAACTAGTATTGATAAATTGGAAAGGTTTTGGCAAAACTATTTCCAATCATGAAAGAATAGATTAACAAGTGAATGATTTTCTATGTGGAGATGAAAGGGTCACATAGACGACTCTTTCTGTGCTTGAAGAACCCATACAGCGGACAAGTTTAGCTAGTATGGTGTCGCCCGGTAACTTGGGAAATATTGATTTCAAATTTTGGAACAAGGCCAGCAAGATCGGGGGGGGGTGATAAATCGATTACATTGATCCCAGTACTCAACTGGTACTTGTTTTATCAACCCCGAAAGAATGAAAGGTAAAGCTGACTTCGGCGGCATTTGAACTCAGAACGTAAAGACGGTCGAAATGCCACAAAGTATTTTGCTAACGATTCGGCCAGCTCACCGCCATTAACATGAGAAATATTGATATGTAATTACAATACATTGTTGTTATTGTTATGTAATCTCCATATTTTGCAACATGTCTTTTTTTTCTTTTGAC
>NC_142937.1:91329836-91337336 GCF_046866305.1 Octopus bimaculoides | reverse complement strand
TGTTCATTGTACTTCTGTTTGTACTTTAAAATGTCTAAACGTTTCTACATTTGTCTTGGCGCGAAGCCAAATAGACTAAGATTTATAGAACTGCAATGAATGGAAGCATGTAAACTAAAAGTTTCAGAATTTTCTATAAGTTTTTGGATGAGGGTATGGTTAGATGTTTACAGGAAGAAGTATATTTGAATGGGGGGGGGGGGTGGAAATAGCCGTATTGATGGAACGGCAGGCAACCAACTGGGCGCTGGTTCGTAATCTGATATCGACGCTGGCTCGTATGTGTCAGACAATGTGGTTCTTGGTGTAAAGAGCCCTCATTCTAAAAACTGTCCACTGAAACCAGAAAGTATTATTGCTTGAGTAATGAAGGTTAACTTAGAACTAAACAATATCACCGCCAGCACCACCATCTTCATCACTGTCATCAGCAGCAGCGGCATCCCTGTCGTCGTCATCATCATCATCATTATCATTATCCTCATCATCATTATCAACGACAACTACGACGACAACAGTAATAAACATATGCGAACGATCGTTTATACCCCCCCCCCACCCGTCACTGTATTTAGTAGGAAATGAAATTTCAGAAAATTTCAGAATATTAATTTTGTTCCATTAAGTTGCTGGAATGAACGAAAACATCAGTTATCTGGAGATGGAATTGAAAAAATAAAATTGATTTATTGAATTATCGAATTGGTAGGCGTGTGAGATTTATCGGAAGAAAGTAAACTTTGATCTATCCAATTATTAGACAGATCAGATTTCCTTTACAAAAAAGTTTATGTGAGGCTTGCATTAGGAGAGTTAAGAGTAGGCTAATGTACTTAATGGGGTTAGCTAAAATAATGCTACATTAATTAAAATGAGATTATACCCGAAGTGAGAAGGCGGGAATACCGCATGACAAACTACTGTGAAGATCCTTTCTACAGGTTCAAATTTCTCTCGAGCATATTTCAACTGGAATCAAAATGTTGTTAGTTTTAACGATTAATTTGAAACAAGGGAGAGATGAGGGAGTCAACTACGAAACCTAAATATTAGAAATATTTTTTTTAAATTAAATAGCGAACATGCAGTGCGGAGTGAGTATAATCGCTTTCAAGGGAGAAAAACTTGAAATATGCTTCCGTGCTATTGGACCTTCTCAGCAAATGATAGCCTTACCAGTACTTATCAGAGCTAAGAAAATTTGACAGATGTAAAGATTTTTCTGTGATGAAATTTCTTGATCAGAATTAATTATCAAAGTTATAGGTTTTCTTTTTACTTATTCTTTTATTCTTTTACTTGTTTCAGTCATTTGACTGCGGCCATGCTGGGGCACCGTCTTTAGTCGAACAAATAGACTCCCAAGACTTATTCTTTGTAGGCCTAATACTTATTCTATCGGATCCATTTTGCCGAACTGCTAAGTTACGGGGACGTAAACGCATCAACACCGGTTGTCAAGCGGTGATGGCGGGGACGAACACAGACACAAAGACACACACAAATATATATATATATATATATATATATATATATATACGATAGGCTTCTTTCAGTTTCCGTCTACCAAATCCACTCACAAGGCTTTGGTCTGCCCGCCGCTATAGTAGAAGACACTTGCCCAAGATGCCTCGCAGTGAGACGGAACCCGGAACCATGTGGTTGAGAAGCAAGCTTCTTACCACACAGCCACGCCTGCGCCTCTTGTTAATCTTTTATTCAAAGATGAGTTGTGTTCTTCTTTGGATAAAATCAGTTTTGGTTCCCTACTTTGGTCAAATCCTTAAATATCATTTGGTTAACATTAGTTCAAGCATGAACTCATGATCGCCCTGGTATACACATAAAATGATTATCATTGATTTGCAAGCAAAAACAAACAAACAAAAAGCAAAAAAAGCAAGATAGATTTTGCAGTGTGTGTACTGGTATAAAGAGTGAAGTAAAACGCATAAAAAACCATTTAACACAGAAATATGTAAACATGGTTTTTTTATGGCTCTTGAGAAAGGCAGATATTTTATAACTTCACACCTTGACATTTTTATCTTCTGCTCTGTAAAATATCAATTTCATCTCTTCTTTCTCCTTTACTTTCTATTCATGTGTGTGTGGTGTGTGTGTGTATGTGTGTGCTTTGCGTGTGTGTATGTGTATGTGTGTGGTGATAACAGACATGTATACATGTGTATGTGTACATAAATGTGTAACAATAATGCATGTATTTCTATCTCCCTCTCTTTCTCTCTCTCTCTTTATATATGTGTGTGTATATTACTGCAATATATAACTAATTTTTGCATTATTCTATTTATTGTATTAATTAATTATGTACTACTATTATTTTTTATAACCTATTTTCAGAATTCTGATTATTAATTAATAATTTAAAAAATGAATTTTTTAAAGTGCAAAAAATATTTTGAGTTACTTTTTATTTTTAATAGAAGTAACAAATAGAAGTAATAACTTGTAATAAAATTTTTAGTTTTAATAAAACTAATATTTTCTAAATCTAAATATTTTATTTGAAATTTTATCCTTAGTTGCAATATTTTAAGTAAAAAATGTTCTTGTTCTGTACTTTACCAGATGTAGGTACTTTTATCCCGCCATCCTTCCTGGCATCGGCACTGACGACAGCTATTTCCTTGTTTATTAACTGAAAATGGTGTAGATCCCTCCCAAACAGCGAGCATGTACTGAATCTGGCTGGATTCTTTTTGATATGTTCACGAATTGCATTCTGGAAGAAATCGCGCAAAATATTTACAACACAGCATTAACGAAGTTTAACAAGGCGTAATAATGGTTATTTGCCAACATAATTTATGTTCTCAAATCTGGATTGCTCGCCAAGATTGGTTACTAGCGTAACATCCGTTTGATCTGTAGTTCAGCACTGCCCTGTAATTAGATGACCATTAGTTAAATACAGTTGTTGGCCCTGACCTGAGATACCTCAAGAATATTTTCTCTGAAAAGCGGCCAACATTCGCACAGATCTTGGCTTTTAGGAGAATCACAAGTAAATGATTCTGCATCGGCTTCGACGCTAAATATTCAACTGTTTCATCAACCTGCACATTGACTTCGGTGCGCAAGAAACTTAGTACTTCCCAGACACATATATCCCTAACATAAACCTTAAGCAGTTTCCTCATGACACAGTCGCCAATACAACCAATTACTGCCACTAATAATAACTTTTATAGCCACTTAATACTAACTATTCTAACCGGCCATACTATCCGTTAAAGCCATCAATACTCTATGCTACAGCCATAGGAGGAATTTCAACCATGTTTCGTGGTCTGCTACCACAACAGCTCCTTTATAGGATCCAGTTAGCTCAAGACATCATCAGGAGGAACCACGTCCGGTTTCGGCCCCTATTCCTCTACCGTTTTGACGTGGCGGGACCCCTCCTTTCGGAGGTGTCTTCAGCTCTGGTGTTGGGTGCATGTCTTCTTTCACTGTTTGTGACTGTTCTAATTCAACTGTGGAATGTCCCTCGCTATGGTTATTTTCCAGGAGGTTCTGGCCACACGTCTTACGGTTCATCAACCCGCGTTGTTGAATTACTTTCTTCTGACATACCTTCCCTTGGTGGATTAGGATCCAGTTAGCTCAAGACATCATCAGGAGGAACCACGTCTGGTTTCGGCCCCTATTCCTCTACCGTTTTGACGTGGCGGGGCCCCTCCTTTCGGAGGTGTCTTCAGCTCTGGTGTTGGGTGCATGTCTTCTTTCTTCTATTACAGCCTCGAATACTAACTATCACAGCTAGTAATAGTAATTATTATAGCCATTAATAATAACGATCATAGCTACCATTATTAACTATTATACCTATCACTAGTATCTATTACACCCGCTGATACTCTCTATAATTAGTCACCAATATACTATATATACTATATGTACTATAACTAATAATACTGACGATTATAGCCGCCGATACTATTATGACCGCATATACAAACTCTTGCAACCACCACCAGTATTATCCCTGCCGCCAGAACAGTCTGTTAGAGCTGTTAATACTCTCTATTACAGCCGCCAATACAAGTCAGTTATAGTCGCCAATGCTATGTACGACAGTCACGGAAGGAAAATGGGAGAGAGATTCTACGTGGTCGCACGAATGGCAGCCAAATTTCTTCAAATGATGCTCTTCTTAGAAAAGAAAATTTTGGCAGATGTGGACTTGGGTTCATTGTACATAGGAAGCGTGTGGGTGGTCATGGCTGGAATGCTTCGTTAATATGTCTTTTCAATGAGGGTTCATTTGATGCTCGTCAATGACAATAACGGCTGTAACTAAACACTGACCCACGTTATAGACACTCTATGGTCGATCAACTTGCTTGAAACAGTAGCTAAATATCGCTGAAATCACAGTCTTAAAACAGTCTTTATAGTTACTCGGTGCTAGAAAGAAAAGGTTCGATGGTCATGTTTGGAACACCGATTTTGTCTGCTTCATTATCAGAGATGACCTGATGTTCAACAACAAAAATTACTACTACTACTACTACTACTACTTCTACTACTACTACTACTGCTACTACTACTACTACTACTAATAATAATAATAATAATAATAATAATAATAATAATAATAATAATAATGATAATACTGACACTACTGCTGCTACGGCTGCTGCTGTTGCGGCGGCTTCTGCTACTAAATGAGTGACAGGGATGTTTCGGTGTATATCCAAACAGCGACAAACTGTCGTTTCAACGGATGAGATATCTTCCAATGGATCCAGTCCATCCGGCTGTAAATATGAACCACGTATGAGTCAACAACGAAGAAGAAGCTGCAGTGGAGATCATTTAAACTGCAAGAAATAGCAGCTAAATCCTTCTCCGAAAATACATTCTACGGTCCACAAAAGAAAGAAATACATTTTATAAGAGAAGACGGGTAACCAAGGCTGAAACAACATTGATCATGAATCTACTTACCTAGGGTTGACCTAGGGTTAAAAATGACAAACACAACAAGAAAAATATCAACAACAATAACGTATCACTGATATTCTTTTATTCTTTTACTTGTTTCAGTCATTTGACTACGGCCACGCTGGAGCACCACCTCTTAGTCGAGCAAACGAACCCCAGAACTTATTCTTTGTAAGCCTAATACTTATTCTATCGGTTTGTTTTTGCCGAACGTAAATACACCAGCATCGCATGTCAAGCGGTGTTGGGTGGGTGGGGTTACAAACACACACACACACACACACACACACACATATATATATATATATATATATACATATATACGACGGGCTTCTTTCAGTTTCCGTCTACCAAATCCACTCAAAAGGGTGTATTTCTTTCTTTTGTGGACCGTAGAATGTATTTTCGGAGAAGGATTTAGCTGCTATTTCTTGCAGTTTAAATGATCTCCACTGCAGCTTCTTCTTCGTTGTTGACTCATACGTGGTTCATATTTACAGCCGGATGGACTGGATCCATTGGAAGATATCTCATCCGTTGAAACGACAGTTTGTCGCTGTTTGGATATACACCGAAACACTTGCCCAAAGTGCCACGCAGTGGGACTGAACCCGGAACCATGTGGTTGGTAAGCAAGCTACTTATCACACTCCTGATATGAAATTTATTCCTATTGATCTATATTGATTATTGGGCGAATTTTTTTTTAACTTATTTGAAAAAAAAATTTGGAAACAAAAGAATTATAAAGGATTGTGATTCTTATACTAAGTGGAACAAATATTGGGTTTTTTTTATATTGGCAAAAAGCTAAGGATTTTATAATTGATGGAATCAAATGCAATACATTATTGGTAGATATATTAGTTGAATTTTATTGAATTGGGAGAGTTGAAAAACAATGGTTAACTCCAGAATTATTGGAACTCAGAATATAAAGAGAATGAATGCATAAAGGGCATGTGTGTGTATGTATGTACGTATGTATGTATCTATGTATACTTATATATATGTGTGTGTGTGTGTGTGTGTGTGTGTGTGCTGTTATACCAATGCATATATAGGTATACATATATGAATATGTATATGTAAAAAGATAGATAGATAGATAGATATTAATATTTGTCTTTATGTAAAATTGTAACAGTTGAACATTAAATATGAAGAATCACACTACATTTTGTAGAATAGAATTTTCCTTAATTTTTTTAAGGAAAAGGTTGACAGTGACTTCGAAGTGTCAGCTTACTTGTCACTGAACAGGGTTTTAATTTAGTTTCGAACGCTTCTATACAATGTTTTTGGCAGGGCGTGCTTTTGGTGGGTGGAACAATGTATAGAAAGGTTGAGAAAGCGTGTTTGTGTGTTTGTAATACATACATACATATATATACATATATATATATATATATATATATATATATATATATATATATATATATATATATATATATATATATATATGTATATATATATATATATATATATATATATATATATATATATATATATATATATATATATAAACTGACATGACAGAAGTAAATAGACACCCATAAAAATGTTTATTCTAACTTGTAAATGTTCATATGTTTTATTAATTGATATCTTTATGTTTTAGGTTCTGTATGTGACTGTTTAATAATGCCACGTACAAAAGAAGTCTTGGAACTCTTTGAATTTGAAAAGCTGTATTGTGGGTCGTTCTGAAGTTAGGCATAGTAAGCGTAAAATCGCAGAAAACCTCGGGATCCCGCTTTCTACAGTTACTAGAGTGATTGTGCAATTCACCAGAGAGGAGAAAGAGTCCACATCACCCGGTCTTGTGGTTTTTCATACACTTCAACTTCTGCAACAATTTCAGACTAGTTTGGATTGCACGCAGGTTTAAGAATCGAATCTGACTTTCCATTATGAAGACCGTTGCTTACCAAATCCCGAAAATGTTTTGTAGACTCCTTCATCACCAATGTAAGAGGTCGTAAGCACAACGTATCCTCCAAAATCGGCTACAAGGGGGGCATTTTAAAAAATTTCATCTAGTCTTGGTAACATTCTGTTCTTCCTGCTGATTCTTTCGAGGCCTTTGGAGCTAACATTAATTTTTCCAAATGCTAAAGATAATGTCTTCTTTATATCTGCGTTATCCTTTTTTTAATAGGTAAAGTAACTCTGTGTGAGTGAAGGATAGGATGCGAATGCTTGTGCGTTTTGGGTTGGCAACAATACAGGGAATGAAACACGGCAGCTATTCTGGATGGTCCGGAGAGCAATTTGTAGCAATGGTTGATCAGAGCTGGTGGAGTGGGAGATAAACATAAACTCAGATAAGTATGTGTCCATATTGCAGAAAGGGCACCTTCCATTCATCTCCAGCCGAGAAATGATTAAAAAAGACTCTTTATTTATAGAGAAATATTATTGAAGCGATAGCAGTGTACTGCGATTGGTGTACCTCTTCACTTATCATCGGTGACCCACGATTAGGTGCTCCACTGTATAAGGTTCACCCACTTGATGTTGGCA
>NC_142937.1:91299836-91324836 GCF_046866305.1 Octopus bimaculoides | reverse complement strand
TCTGTGCCAAACAGCTTCACTCTGCGTGCTTTAACTTCGTCACTATGGCAACAGTCCGAATGCTTATTGATCAAACCACTCTCTTTGTTTCTTTCTGTGTTCCTTTCTGTGGAAGAGCGTAGGCTCGAAACGTTAAAGACTTTTTCACTTCTCGAGCGTTATACTAATACATATTTTTGTTGTCTACACCACCTGTCTTCGCCTTTTGTTTTTTGTTTTTTTTTGTGAATTCTCCTTATATATATATGTATATATATATATATATATATATATATATATATATATATATATCGTTTGTAGAAATACAAAAATCCCGAAGAGTAGCACACTCTAAGATGTAGAGCAGTTAAAATTATTATGGGGTAGGTCGGTTTATGGGGTTAGCCTGGGTTTCTTGCTTATAAGGGGTTTAGCCTTACGGCGCATCTTCAGACCTCAAGCCATGCTGGCCTGAGACCTCTTCAAAATATGGAGGGGAAAAAGCCTCGTTTTAAAGGTAAAACCCTAGGTTATTATCTCCCTTGCCATTGCTCTTTGGCCGCGCCGCCATTTTGAGGTCACCAAAGCACCACGAAGATAAACGATTGTCTCTCTTTGGCCGTGGTTATAGCCCCGCGTATTCCAAAAGCTAGCAGGAATTTTCTAAAATGCAAATTGGGTAATATATTTACATATATATGACACAGCTAGTGGGGACGCCGGACCATAGCAGGATTGGTCATTTTTACCAGATAAATGAAGTGGAACAACATGAAAAGAAATGTTTTGCTCAAGAGCACAATGCATCACCTGATCGAGGAATCGAAACCACAACTTATGGGTCACGAGTGCAACACCCTTAACCACTGAGCCACGCGCCTCCACATACGTTTAAATAAGTACGTACATATATATTCAAACGTATATGTATGCGTTTATGCGTGTGTGTGTGTGTGTGTGTGTGTGTGTGTGTGTGTGTGTGTGTGTGTGTGTGTGTGTAATGTAAGCGATATCAGTGAATATAGTAAAAAGGTAAAAGACTCTTTTAAATGGATACAAAATTCTAAGAAAATAAACAAACACAAATTCATATTAAGTCTTAAAAATTACTAAAGGACAGCAAAGATATGCGTGTGTGCTTGTGTGTGTGTGTGTGTGTGTGTGTGTGTGTGTGTGTGATTACATATATATATACACAAGTATATAAGTTTAATATATATATATATATATATATATATATATATATATATATATATATATATACGTGCGTGTGTGTGTGTGTCTGTCTTATATATATATATAAGACAGACACACACACACATATATATAAACATACATACATACATACATACATACATATATACATACATACATATTTGTATGTATGTATGTGCATATGATTAAAAGAGAAAAAGTTGGTTCGAGAAATCTTAGCGGAATATATAGAGTTGAATCTAGAACTGATTTATTGTATATAGGAATATCTGTCGCTATCAACGTACGTAGAATTTTAATGTTTTTGCTAGTTTTAAATTAGAAGAAAAAAAATATGAGTGATTCTCCTATATATTTTGTGGTGTTTTGTCAGGAAGGTTTTTTTTTTTACTCTTGGTATCTTTTGGTAGTGTGGGGGGGGGTTTGTTGTTTTTACCGTTTTGGGGGCTGGAGATGGTGTAATTTTTGTTTTGGGAAAAGAAATCAGAAATTCGACTTATGAAAATGGTAGGGTTAGTTACTTTTATCGATTTTTATCCAAGGTTTTGTTTGCTGCTGTGTAGTAAAATATACTAATATACATAAGGAGATATAAGCATTCAAGTGAACACACAAACTTGCGCTCACACAAACACATGATTAGACACATATGTAGACAGACAGAACAGATAGATAGATAGATAGATAGATAGATAGATAGATAGATAGATAGATAGATAGATAGATAGATAGATAGATAAAGTAGAATGTGTTTTTCCCTCGTGGTTTTTGAGGGGTGTAGGAGTTGTTTGTTTGTTTGTTTTTTGTTGTTGTTTTTTTATTTGTTTTCGAATCCGTTTTACTTAAGTATAAACCTTGCTTGTGTTACTATGCGGTATCACATGAATATCGGTTGGATATAAACTTCAAAGCCACACATATACGAATGCGCATGCACACGCGCGCACATGTACACACTCACACATTTGTATATATATATATATATATATATATATATATATATATATATATATATATATATATATATATATATATATATATATATATATATATATATATATATATATATATATATATATATATATATATATATATATATATATATATATATATATATATATATATATATATATATATATATATATATATATATATATATATATATATATATATATATATATATATATATATATATATATATATATATATATATAGGCGTAGGAGTGGCTGTGTGGTAAGTGTAGCTTGTTTACCAACCACATGGTCCCGGGTTCAGTCCCACTGCGCGGCATCTTGGGCAAGTGTCTTCTACTATAGCCTCGGGCCGACCAATGCCTCGTGAGTGGATTTGGTAGACGGAAACTGAAAGAAGCCCGTCGTATATATGTATATATATATATATATATATATGTATGTGTGTGTGTATGTTTGTATGTATGTGTTTGTCCCCCCAACATCGCTTGACAACCGATGCTGGTGTGTTTATGTCCCCGTAACTTAGCGGTTCGGCAAAATATATCGATAGAATAAGTACTAGGCTTCTAAAGAATAAGTCCTGGGGTCGATTTGCTCGACTAAAAGGTGGTGCTCCAGCATGGCCACAGTCAAAAGACTGAAACAAGTAAAAGAGTAAAAGAGTAAGAGTATATATGTATGTATGTATGTATGTATAAGGGAAAAAGTTCTCTCCGATGCTGTCAAATGATGTTGTGTAAACTTATGGGCATGGCTGCTGTTGTTGTTGGTGGTGGTGGTGGTGGTGGTGGCGGTTTCAAGGTGATGTGGTTGTGCTGATAATGCCGATGTAGTTTTTAATTTTGCTCTGGTATTATTCAGCTTGGCTGTTGTAGTGTAGCGGTCGTAGTGGATGCAATGTTGTGGTGGTAGTACTGTTGCGGTGGCGGTAATGGTATTGTTTTAATGGTTGTGGTGTAGGTGCTGGTGCTGACGTTCTTGGTAGTAATAATGTGTTTGCATGGTGGTGGTGGTGGTGGTGGTGGTGGTGGTGGTGGTGGTTGTGGCGGTGGCGGTGGTGGTGGCGGTGGTGGTGGTGGCGGTGGTGGTAGAGATGAAGGCCAATATTTAATTCCAAATGAACTGCTAACATGGTACAGTGGCGACGCGAATGACAATATTGAATCAGCTGAAAGAAGGAAAGACATCGGGAAGGGAGAGGATTAGAGATGGAAGGAAGAGAGGAAAGAAGAACAAGGAAGGAAGGGAGGCAGGGAGAAATAAAGAGAGAGAGAAAGAAAGAGAGAGAGAAAGAAAGAAAGAAAGATGAATGAATGAAAGAGAGAAAAAGAGAAAGATTGAGAGAGAAAGAGTGAGAGAGAAAGAAAGAAACAATGAAAGAAAAAGGAAGAACCAAGATGAATGAATGAAAGAGAGAAAGAAAAAGAAAAGTAAAGAGAGAGAAAGAAAGAAAGAAAGAAAGAAATATTGAAAGAAAGAAAGAAAGAAAGAAAGAAAAGAAAAGAAAGAGAATGAAAGTGATTCGAATAAATCAAATACGAGTAAAATCAAATATTTTTGTTCATGATGTCTTTCACCAATTCTGTAACCATCAATTCTTTTCTCTCCACCCCCCTCCATCAATTCCATAAACCACTCCGCTTCTTCCACACACCCCTCCACCAATTCTATAGATCTCTCTGATTTTTTTCTCCTCCTATATATATATATATATATATATATATATATATATATATATATATATATATATATATACACCAGAGTAAGCACATAAATGCGAAACAAAGTGTGAAAAAGAGTACTCGAATACCAGAGGTAGAGTAATATGCTTTATTAAAAAGCAGCAAAAATATCGCAAAAACTGTTACTCAGAGTTTCATATTCTCGACGAACGGGAACGTGAAACTCTGAGTAACAGTTTTTGCGATATTTTTGCTGCTTTTTAATAAAGTATATTTATATGTATATACGACGAGCTTCTTTCAGTTTCCGTCTACCAAATATGTTTATATTATCTAAAACCCCACCGTTTAGTGCATTAATAATATTAGAGAATTCCATTTTGTCACAAGTGTTTTGGCGGATGTTCTGGGTGTATTTTTGTAAACTGAGCCTAAATATGTAATCAGATTTTCCCCAATCAGATTTAGTTTCCTTACGGTGCTATGTTGTGCATTTTTCCATATTTAACATAATCACCGAATGAAAAGATTAAATATTGATTTAATTAATATCATTATAGTGAAAGATTTCAATATTAATTTATAAATTGTATTAATTTTTAATTAATTTTCATGTAAAATTTGCTCAATTTATTCTTTTGAGAAGAAAATTCTGATAAAGCTTGCTGAATAAATTTGGTGACTACAACAGACTTTAAAGGTTAAAACATATCTAGACCTATTCAAACGAGTAATATGTCGGTGTGCGGAGCAGTTCCGAGTTAGCCTGCATGTAAACGCCAGTTGTAACGGCTCGTGTGCTTTGTTCCTTATAGATTTTACACCAGTGTTGTGTCCATGCAGATCAGTGCCTCTTAAACTTTTTTTTTAAGTATTACCAACTTCTTTAACATTTTCAATGCTCCTTTGCTATAATTTAGCAAAATTAAATCCACCGTATGTACGTATCTATATACAGCCATGCACAAATCCAGGCGTGACCTAATACTGCAGGTGCAGAGACTGCCTTTATCACATATTTGGAATGCCCACACATTGAGACACAATCTTTTAAATTATACTGGTATACAGATGGCATACATTCGATTTTGTTTATTCATTTATTTATTCGCATTTTGAAGTTGATTATTATTGATGTTGTTGTTATTGTTATCAGCGTAGCTGTTATGGTCGCAGTTTATGATATTACATCTAAAATTTTTATTAAGCTAATATTTAAACTGGAAACAAAGACCAAAAAAAGCAGTTAAAATGCATATATTGACCCGTACCGGCCTTTCTGACCAGTATCCATATATAATTTCATTCCACCCCATTATACTTCTCCATTCATTTTACAATGCATTTCCCTGCTTGTATCTCTTGTTTTCTAACTCTTACTGATTGGGTATCGATTTATATTCTAGCTGTAGCTAATGACGGTTGCACATGGATTATTTTTCAAACTTTTCCATAAATGTAGAAACCAGTTGCACTTTTAAAAGCAAGTTGCTTGTAAAATTCCATTGCGCTTGTAGACACAAGCTACTCTTGTAAACTATAGCTGTATTTGCTAAAACCATCTGTACTTGTAAAATGCACTTGTACTTGTAGAAGAAGCCAGGTGCATTTGTTGTAGAAGACAACTGTATTTGTAGAAATTTGCAGAAAGAAATACTTTTGGAAACATTAAAATAGTTTTAAATCGACGCAGAATACTACAGACCAGCTGCCTTATAAATGTATGTATGTATGTATCTATGTATCTATGTATGTGTGTGTGTGTGTGTATGCATGTATGTATATATGTGTGTATGTGTGTATGCATGTATGTATGTGTGTGTAAGTATATGAAGTTGAGTCAAATTGTTATTAAATTCATGTAACTAAACCAAATACCTTGAGTGCTACATCGTTTCGTTTGTTCACAAACTCGAATACAAACATGAACGCCCCCCCCCATACACACATAGATAGATAGATAGATAGATAGATAGATAGATGTGTGTGTGTCTTGAATTTTGATTTATAAGCAACTCTAGTAATCTTTTCTATTCTAGGCACAAGGCCCGGAATTTGTGGGAGGGGGCCAGCCGATTAGATCGACCCCAGTACGCAACTGGTATTTAATTTATCGACCTCGAAAGGATGAAAGGCAAAGTTCACCTTGGCGGAATTTGAACTCAGACCGTAAAGACAGACGAAATACCTCTAAGCATTTCACCCGGCGTGTTTAGCAGCTCTAGTAATGTAAACACTATCAACGTCGCATACTTAATTTGAGTGTTTTGTTTATGCGCTCATTAGCTGTGGGGGAGCATCAGAAGGGAAAATCCCTTTAAGACGCAGAATGAAATCAGTGTGTATGTGTGTATATAAATTTAATTCCAGAGTCTTTTAATATGATTGAAGAGCCTCTAGTTCAACCGAGGAAAAGAATCTTCCTACATCCCCTTCATTTCAAACTTAACATTATGAAGCAGTTTATTAAAGCTCTGGATAAACAGGGACCATGCTTTCATTATATCTGCAGCACAATACTCGGTCTGCACAGTGAGAAGATAAACGCTGGAATATTTGATGAGTTTCAAATCAGAAAATTGTGGAAAGATGGGAACTTTGTAAAATTCAATGAACTGCATTGAAGCAGCAGTATGGAATTCATTTGTAATAGTTGTAATTGACTTTCTGGTCAACAAGAGAGCTACCTACATGCTGGAGGACTTTCCAAAGTTGGGAATATATAGGAGCATAAAGCTGCGTTATCTTCACAGTTACACCAGTGTTGTGTCCATGCAGATCAGTGCCTCTTAAACTTTTTTTTAAGTATTACCAACTTCTTTAACATTTTCAATGCCCCTTGAAAATCTTGGTATCAGAAGTGACGAGCAAGAAGAAAGTTTCCATCTCTCACACGCACACATACACACACACACACACATACACACACATACACACACACATTGTTAGGTTAATATAAGGGTCCTATTTTCTCGATTTTTCGAAACTAGTAATTTAATAAGTTTATAAGTTTGAAGCGAACGATGCTCCAATTAGTCTATATAAATAGTTATTTATGGTCTCGTATAACTTTCATGAATAAACATCATATTTATTATATCTTAGTTTCGTATTTACATCACATGAATATAATTTCACCCCCAGTTATCGTAGCTAAAAATAAGTAGAAACGTTGTCATTTCGTTTTGACAAAAAAAAACCAAAAAAAAAACCAGTTGTTTTGAATAATTTTTACATTATTTGCCTCGAAATATTTGCGTTAGCACCTATAATTTTTAATAGCAATTATTTATCAATCTCAAACAATTGGGTTTGTTCACCCCCATCGCGAAAAAATACAATAACGAGTGCCTAACGCTAACGAGTCTTCTTGTTTTGTTTCACATAATTTTACACAGGAGAGCTTCATATCACTTCCGATATTTTTAATGCCGAATGAAAACTCTTTAAGCGGCTTCATGCGTTGCACTTATCGACAATTTCATCTGAGTCCGAGATGCGAGGGAAAAAAAACAAAAGCAGCATAAAATCAAATTGCAAATTAAAATAACTTTCAATAAAAATCAATTTGTATGAAGGTAAGTAAACATTGTAGTAAAACAAATTATACTTTTCCGTTATTGGAAATCAAGTGGCGGGAGGGAGTCTCCGAGGCTGTTCTACAATCACGTGAAACTAAAATTAAAAGAGGAAATGTGTGACTATTTCTGATATGACAGAACTGCAGGCGGCGAACTGGCAAAAACGTTAGCACGCCGGGCGAAATGCTTAGCGGTATTTCAGATTCCACCGAGGTCGAATGGAAGTGCTGGCGTGTGTGAACCTGGTCTAAGCCTCAACAGCTCATCAACTGTGCAATGAACGAGGCCTGTTCAGATACGCTGAGAATACTGCAACCAAAATTGGTTCGTTTCTCAATGCAAAGAAGACTGAGGGCATGACGACCATCAATGTGGATGCAAGGCACCAGACGATTTACTCTAGCATAGCACACCATCCAAGGAGGTCAGTAGTTTTTAAGCACCTTGGATCATGTATTGGTGGGAGTAGGAAAGAGTTATTGACAAGCTCTGAGTGCTTGGAATAAGATTCCCAATTTCAAGCAATCAATTATTGCAAAGTCAACAAAGATGATGCTCTCCAGGGCCTCTTTAGAGAGCATTCTTCTCTATGGAGTCGAAACCTGATCTACGAATGCATTTTCACCAAGCTTCCCTTGAGAGTTCAAACTTTTCCATGATGTGAGCACAAAACCAGAGAGGTGACTTGCGATGACCCTTTTCACCCATCTCTGTTATAGTTTCTCAGCGCAGAATAGGCTAATAGAGGACAGAGGTTACTGGTACAGCATGACGAATAGCATCTTGGCTGCAGCTTGAAGAAAAAAAAGGAGGAGGACGACGACGATGGCGCGAATATGTCATCACATATTGTCATTTGATGATCAAATAGTTTTAACTTCATTACGTTATTAATTAGCTAAATGAACTTGTTCTATGTTCAATCGTTTAGTAGAGAGAGGCTATTGATTTGACAAGCTTTGGGGACAAAATCCTTGACCCCTGACTCGCTCCTCCTTCTATGTAAATATTTTACCTGTGCATCATTGTATGTTACTATCATTTAGTGTACGTATGTTGTGTATTCCTTTCCTTTATACGTAACCATACCCGTTCGGGGAGTACATTGTCAATCCGCATGACAAACGGGGGAGGCTCTTCGGTTCTTGTTATCGCCCTTCTGCAAGACATTCTTATAATACACCAAACAGCTGCTTTTTTAGTGAGAATGTATCATTTTATTTTGAAATAAGAAAACAGAATTACTTCGTTGTGAAAGCAATATTTGTTTAATAATGAAATGAACTAACAATGCATGTTATTTTAGAGATAATATATATCACTGTTAGGTAAATACGTCAAGCTGCTGTGTTAGCAGATATTTTCTGAATTTTTACACAAAGACTTCTGTTAAAAGAAAACTTGATTCTCTATTACTGATCCAGGATAAACGACACTTCATTAGAAAGAGGCAAACTGCTACAAGGAGAGACACTGAACGTTTTTCAAACCGAAATTTCTTCGAAGTGAAAGTTTCTGCAGAATGTGAAGGTTTTGTTGAAATTTTGGGCCCAGCGGATTTTGACTCAACTGATTTAGATGAGGCAAGAAGTAATAAGTCACCGAACCGTGACGTTCATCGAATAGTAATTCGCTAAACTGAACTGTGGTTAACAAACGGAAAGCCTTTCACTTGAAAAGACTCCCTTCAGTGCAGAAAATGGTGATTCCAACATAGCTGTGATTCAACAAATACAGGGTCCTTATTCTGTCGACATTAGCAACGATCAAAACCATGGAAATTTTCGTCAACATTTGGTCTAATTTATCCAAGTTTCAATTCAGAGTTTTATAAATCACAAATTTGGACAGAAAATGGAACATCAGATGTTGTCGACATTCTCTGCTCAAATGAAAGAGCGTATATGCGCATGCGTTCATTAAGTCATACTTTCTCGATTAAAAGAACGCTGATGAGCAAGAACATTCTTTGGCTTTCCACCAGCAATTGAAATTCCATGTCCAACGAAGCTTATATGAAATAAGGCCCTGTCGATCTTTATTTTGACTACTGCTCGCTTTTACGATTAACGGTACTGCAATAGATTTCCCAGAGAGAACATGAACAAGAGTAATGCTATGTACAAGAAATAATGGACCTGATATCGACACATCACTCTATACTATATCTCGATCCCTTATTCATCTCTCCAAAATCTCCGGCCGCGTATATAAGAAATTAAGGTCCTCCAACTTCCTTTGTTTCATGCATGCTGGGAGAAAGGCGTGCAAGAAAGGATGTTCCAATGGATAGCATTTTAGCCCTCCAGGGTTGGTAAATCGAAGTAGTTAAGATCGATGGTGTCGTCTAGTGCCCCTCCCCTCAATATTTTGGCTTCGTAGAAATATTTACTATACCACCTATCTCCATCATACTTTTCCATTCCGTTCCATTTTTTTATTAAAAAAAAAAAACAGAAAAGAAAAGATAAACCCGTCGCCATTGTTTTCAGATCTTGACAAAAGATGTTTGGTATTGGCCTGCGCAATATAGCAGCCAAATCACCTGAAATGAACTTTCCATCATTTTATGCAGAACTGATGAAAGCATCTGAAACAGTAAACACAATAACAAGCGCATAACAAAAGGAGCCGCCATTCCTGTTATTGTAGTTGTTGTTGTAGTTAATATTTTCATTTGTATTGAGAGTAAAACGCAAACAAACAACTAGAACTGGTTATAAAGAAGAATATATAGAACGCCAGTTCACGGAGCAATAAATTCATTATATATGAATGATGCATTGTTTTAATCAGTAACGCAGTCGCCATTTATAGAATAACATATATTTCTCTAATGATGTTTTTACGCAGATACAAAGCCATAAACACAGCAAGAGGGAAATGGCTGCTACTTATTTTGGTGGCACCGACAAAGCTGAAATACCACAGAATAAAATATTACCAATGCTGCTCTATTGATTCTGTTCATTCACTATACTTCACAACGTTCAAACGTGCGTATGTGTGTGTGTGTGTGTGTGTGTGTGTGTGTGTGTGTGTGTGTGTGTGTGTGTTAATGTTAGTCTTCACATTCAATTATGACAAAAACAAGTCTACATTAATCTGATGGGTTGCTCTATATTTTTGTAGAGCACAAATTTAGCATTCTTATACATGAATGTTGTTGTCAGTGACTTCGAAGTTTCGGTCAGTGAAGCCATCGTCAGACTGACAATGATAGTTTAGCTGGCCAAAACTTCAACGTGGCTATCAAGACCATTCTTATATAAGAACAATGTGTGTGTGTGTGTGTGTGTGTGTGTATATATATATATATATATATACATATATATATATTAATATTTCACTTAGGCATTGCAAGACTAATAACCTCGTGTATAACTCAATATACTATTGCTTCAGAATGAAGCGTCAGTCGAGTACAGAACAGTAATAAGGAAATGAGGTGAGAAAGGAATAAACGATTACTTTATGAAGTTCATTAGCTTACAGCTGTTTCTGCTATAAGATGCAGTGGACTCGTATGTATATACAGAGATACATATGCTTACATACATATATATATATATATATATATTGGTAGGTTTGGAGGTGATATGACTGAAGATGCCTGTCAAGCTCTCGTGAACATATATATTTCTAGTGAAACACATTCACTGATTACAAAAATTAGAAATTATCCATTTCTAAATCTCAGAGAGAGACTTAAGCAGTAGTGATAAGATAAAGTAGTTGTATGCTGTCAACTTAACGTGACTACTCCTATTTAGCCCTAGGAAGCTGGCCGGCTTCCTGTCGGCCTTGATATGATAGATCGCTGACCACTACATTTAATTTTTTTTTCTCCTTGTTTTTCTCCTTATTCTTTCTGTTGAAGAGCGTAGCTCGAAACATTAAAGACTTTCTTTATTCCCAAGCATTAAACTAATACATCCTTTTGTTGTTTACACCACCTGTCCTCGTTTGTTGTTGTTGTTTTTTTCGTAAATTCTCCTATATATATATATATATATATATATTTATATATATACACATTTTTTCTGTCTTTTTGGATCCCCAAAAAGTTTGAATTGTTCTTTTCAAACTTTTTTATTTTTTTCATCTCTAATTTATGTATGTTCCAAAGTGTCGAAAATACCTGGACTGCTGGACCTGGTGGCTAAAATAAACACAAAACACCTGAAAGAACATTAATTGCTTAAACACAAATAAACTGAGCAAATATCCAAAAACAATCGTTTCAATGGTAAACACACACAAATTTGGGGAAAGATCTCTTTACGCAATAAACAGACGTGTTTATTTATCTTCATGAGTATGTATCTTGTTCTCTTAATAAAATATGTGTTGAACATGCCTATGTATATGGAAAGTTTGCATAAATATGTGTGCGTGAAAAGTGGTTGAAAACATGCATAGTTTTTATTTTGTTTCTTTTTTTTTAAAAAAAGTTTCTTAGGTTTTTATATGTAACAGAAGAAAAAAACAATCATTATGAGAATGGTGATGATTATTAACACAAATTTTAAGTGATGCGCATAGTTAATCAAATCAGCTTTAGTACTTGAATGGTACTTTATCAATGTCCAAAGTTATAATAAAACAACAGCAAAGAAAATGACAGAGATACAGCAGAAACATAACAAAGAAAGAATTAACTTAAATATATGAAACGTAACTAAAATTTTTTTTCTTTTTTTTTTTTTTACTCTAGGCACAAGGCCCAAAATTTTGGGAGAATGAGCCAGTCGATTAGATCAACTCCAGTACGCAACTGGTACTTAATTTATCGATCCCAAAAAGATCAAAGGCAAAGTCGACCTCGGCGTAATTTGAACTCAGAACGTAAAGACAGACGAAATACTGCTAAGCATTTCGCCTGGCGTGCTAACAGTTCTGCCAGCTCGCCGCTTTGACATAACTAGATTTTAAAGAAACTATGAATATGAGAAGTTATAAAGATTCTTTGGTTCCAACCCAAAGCTTGGGTTGGAATTGAAGTGTTTGGTTTGTTCAAAGAACTTGGTAAAAATGAAATAGAAATGAATGCTTAACAAATGGCAAACAGAACAGAAGAATTCTGGAGATGAACAAGGACAACAAAGGAATCACCCAGGATAAGACTGTTCAAAGCAACACAGTATTGAGACAAATGTGAAAGTTCATTAAAAAAAATGCAAAAACTAAAGTAACGGACGTTAATTCTCTAATTGTCCCAATAATAAGATATATTTATAAAGTTCTGAATCGAATTTTAAACAAGAAAGACTAAACAAGGACAATAATGACTGCATTTAGAATAAGCCAGAAAGATTATCTTTACCACAAATACATAGAGGTGAGTACCATATGCAACTAGAAAAATATTAAATATCTACTGCAGGACTACAAAAATATCTAGTGCAGAATAAAGGAAAACAAATAAAAAGAGCTAAAAAATATATAAGCAAAGCAAAGCAAAGCAAAACAGAAAAAAATATACAAAATTGAAGGCAGTTGTTAAGAGAATCAGCAATGGTTTTTGTGAGAAAAATAAACATTAACCTTAAATGGCACAGCAGAATATAATGATAAAGTGATGGTAAGGAAAATGTGACTGCCGAAAGTGGGAAAAAAATAAATGAAAAGGGTACAGATAGACCAAAAAAGTCAAAATCCTTGCTGTGATGCACAGAGCTCAAAGCCAAGACTGAATTAGTTTTGATTGTGATTCAGGATCAAAGCCTTCCCATCAGAAACTCCCAAAAGCATGCATAACGCAGACTGCTTAAGTAACTGTAGAATATGTGAAGATAAGAGAAGAAACAATTAATTACATTCTTTCTGGCTTACGTAGTTTTTAACCAAGAATACATCTCTGGGAATGATAGATGTTTGGCCATGATTTTAAAGAATACTATCAGAAAAGGCATTATTTTAATAATAATAATAATAATAATAATAATAATAATAATAATAGCAACAGGTGCCTTGAGAATAATCAAAAAGAAGTGCAGACAAATACATAACCAAAAGTCCTTAAATTTACAAATATGCACATAACATAGAGAAAACAGAACTACTTAATCACTGCACACTTATTATATGCAATTGGTACAACAGAAAACAGAAAAGCAAAACATTGTGTCTAGTCAAGTATTACAAATTTGATCTCAGTAATGCAGTGTGAGCATGCAATGAAAATAAAACTACTGAACTGTTATAATAATAATAATAATATTAATAATGATAAACATAAAAGTGTTTGTAAAAAGTAAATGATAGTTTTAATTGATTTTGTCTCTGTTCATTATAGGGTTCCTCAATCAGGTCCCTAATTCAGCTGAATGAGCTGCCAAATAAATAATTCCCTGGACTGTCTTCTAATGTGTCAGACATCAAGTATTGGTACCACAGGTCAGCGAAATAACTTCGGTCCAGTTTGTCTCCATTTTTCTGTACAAAGAAAGTATATAATTTAGTTATTAATCAATTCGTTAACGAACAAGTTAACTTTATTAAACTATTTATTTGGCAAATCTTTTCAAAACTATGTGGATGGATACAGTAATCACTTGACCATCACAGGTGTTACATTCCACCACCACCACCCCGCGATAGGTGAAAATCTGTGAAGTAGAAACAGTACTGTACTGCATATTCTTTTTTATTATTATTTTTATAATTTATGCATATTTATTTTATTATAAATGCAAAACAACAAACAGCATCATGGAGGAGTCAATGTAAGCTTAAATAATAAACTGTGATATGTGAACCACGACAGGTGAACCACGACAGGTGAGCCACGACAGGTGAGCCACGAAAGATGAACCACGACAGGTGAACCACGACAAGTGAACCACGACAAGTGAACCACGACAGGTGAACCACGACAGGTTAACCACGACAGGTTAACCACGACAGGTTAACCACGACAGGTTAACTATGACAGGTGAACCATGATATGGCGAGGGATTACTGTATACATATTTCTTTATGTGTTTGCATGTACAGCTATTTCACAAGATAATTTACATGAGGTTATCATTGTGATAGGTGTGAGACAGGAATGGGGAGTCATTCTAGTAGGGAGTCATTCTAGTAAGGGCTGGAAAAGTTTACGGTACACAATCACCATCATTAAAATTTGGAATGACACCTCTCTGTTAGTTGACAAGCTATAGGAATAAATAGTACTACATCAGTGAATATTTTCAGCATCTTAGTATCTATTTCTGATGGTCCAGCTGCTTCCCTACTTGTGTTTATGTATATTTATATACTTATGTGTAATACAGCTGAGTATACTGTATGTATGTTTGTGTGCTTGTGTGTATATACACTTGTGTATGTTGTGTTGAACAATAAAAATCTAGTCTTACCTGACACAAGATTGTGAAATTTTTCACGGGATCGCCTTCTCCATTGTATGCAAAAGCTTTCATAAAAGCTGAATATTCATCTTTGTCAATAACACCATCACCTGCATAGAACGACAGCACATTAATTAACTAATTGATTAAACACCTGTATAGGTAGGAATCATTAGAACCATTTCTTACATACACACACACACACACACACACACAAGTATGTATATGCATGTATTTAGCAAAAATCAAGGGACAACTAAACACAGAAAGCCCTTCATCAGCCATGGCAATCAGAATCAGCATAGTTTCTGTGCATTTAAATTACAAACATTTTAATCCCATGGTATTATTCCTGTGCTTCTAACAGTGATTGTCAATATCCCTGAGCAGACATTACAAAGAAAGAATTAGAACCCTGAGGATGGCAATTACAGACAGATGCATGTAAAAGAGTTCAACAAGAAAGGTTGCAGTCTTTTGACTATGCATGAATGCATAAATGTACGTATGTATGTGTGTATGTATGTACATGTGTATATGTGTATGTGTGTATGTATGTATGTATGTATGTATGTGTGTACATACGTATGTATGTATGTATGTATGTACATATGTATGTATGTATGTACATATGTATGTATGTATGTATGTACATATGTATGTATGCATGTACGTATGTATGTATGCACGTACATATGTATGTATGCACGTACGTATGCATGTGTATAAAACAAAGAAATAATCCAACTATCCAAAGAATGAAAGTCTACAGTAGAATTAACAGACATTACTGCCAAGAATATAACAAAACCAAGATTACATCTCACTCCAAGAACAAGACTTTGCAGGTGTGACTCTACTAAAATAAATAATATATTAATGTTATTGTTGTTTTTGTTTTTTGGTTTTGTATTCAAATTTAGTCTTCATCATTGACTACTGTATAATAAAATTAATACAATCACAATGGCTATTGATCATTCTAGATTTCACATAGTGCAGTACAAAAGGGAAGGCAAAAGACAAGGGGAAAAAAAACAGAAGATTTAGAAAAATTTAAGAGGATTTAATAATACTTAATAAGACAAAAGATTATTGATGAGAAAAAGAAGCTGTTGTGTGGATAAAGAAGGTGACAGTAAAAATTAGATGAGCAAGATAAGACAGAAGACATAAGGAGAATGACAGGTGATGGAAGCTGGAATATGAAAAATGAAAGATGGGGAAAAGAGATGATAAACAGAAACATGTAAGAGACAAGATGGAAAATGGAAAACAGAAGACATGTCATAAAATACAAGATGGAAGATATAAGACGTAAGACACACAGCACGAGATACAGGTCCTAAGACATATGATACAAGATTCAAGATGCTAGACATAAAATACAAGATATAGGGGGCAAGAAACAAGACACAAGACAAAGACAGAAGGTGCAAGACACAAAGCACAAGTCATAAGACATGATATATAACACAGGACACATGACACCAGCTAAAAGACACATGATGCAAGACACATGATACAAAACACAATACATATATGCATGCATGCATACATGCATACATACATGCATACATACATACATATATGCATGCATACATACATGCATGTATACATACATGCATACATATATATAAAACATAAAAAACAAAAAAAAAGCCTTTATATATTTAATCCTTTATATTGAACACTCAATATTTCATCTATTCAATAAGACATATTCCATATAATCAATAAGACATTCAATACTTTATTTCATAGTACCATCCATTTTTATTTTATATTATATATTGTATATTATATTATATATTGTATATTCCATATTCTATATCCCACATTGGTTTTGCAGGAATATAAATAAAACATAAAAAACAGACAGTGTTGGAACTCTTTTAAACAAAATAATATATATATATATATACATATATATATACGCACGTGCGAAACACACACACATCCATATGCTTATATAAATATACACATACAGACATGCACACACGTGGGTATGTGTCTATGTTTATGCCTGCAGATTAACACTGACCCAGTACAAGATACCTAATCAATCTTCCATGTCAACAAGCATCCAATAATACACAAACAAACAGTTTCATTAATGATTTTACAACTATTGTTCCGATCTAATCCTCTCTCTCTCTCGCCTCTTTTGTCATTATTACTGTCAGCTTAGTAACAAGAAAACAACAGTGATTTATCAAAGAGCATAACAGACGAGATGGATTAGTTAAGCTGGAAATCATTTATCAACTTTGATTTCAATGTAAGGCACAAACAAGAAACACTATATATATATATATATATATACACGTGCAATTATGTACCTATACACACACATATGTGTGTATGTATATATATATATATATATATATATATATATATATATATATATACATACATATATATATATATATACACACATACAATTATGTAAATATACACATACACATATATGCATGTGTATACATAATTTATATATCAAACAATATATACAATGTATACGCATATATACCCATATACATATATATATATGACTTTAAAAGATTTATTCACCATTACACATGTTTCATTCATTAATAGGAGTTACAAAACTGTACATGTAAGACAAACATGTATATATCTCCTATTAGACATTCTTCTACTTACTTATTTCTCATCTTCAGCGCAGCATTTCGAAATATAAATTTGAGAGTGTTAGGATTAAATATGTACGTGATCAAATGCCATCGCATAACCGATTGAATACTTTATTTACGTCTGTTTTATTCTGACCAAATACACACATGTTGAGGTGAACTGAGAAAATTCAATGCATATATATTTGTGAATACTTATATGTGCTCACATTTTGTTTGTGCTTTTCTGTGGGTATGTATAAATATTTTCATTTATTTCGCTCAGTATGTTTTGCTGATGAGAGAAAAGGTATTAAGCTAATCCAGAAACTGATCAATCCAAAACTATCTGAATTATTTTTGAATTTTAAATCAGTCCACTTTCCTGCTTTCAACCGGTGTATATGTAATGAAGATTTGTAATGGCTGGACAGATTTGACATCTATTTTCAGCATATAGGCATGGTAGCTTCCATGCCCTTAAATGTAATTGTATCCTATACAATTATCTCACTCACTCTCTCATATACGTATATATATATATATATACGTATATATATATATATATATATATATATATATATATATATATATATACACACACATATACACATACAATTTATACACATACACAGTGTATGTGTATGTATACACACACACGTATGTGTGTATATATATATATATACATACACACACACGTGTGCATGTGTGTGAAATCATTAAATGTCTGTTCTCCCTATTAACAAAGGTTTGATAGGTCCTAACAAAATGAATTAGTTCTTTATCTGAAGATGCTGCCCTCCTAGACAGGTCAGAGGGCCATGTCTCATTTATACATTCAATTTTGGTATAGTCTTCAGAGCTGGATGTCCCCTCTAACACCAACCTCTTAACAGAGTTTTACTGGACACAGTTCCTCATTGTACCAACACTAGAGAGGTTTCCAAGTCATCAACCGGACTGAAGAGTCTTCTTGGCACTGCATTGTCTCCACTCACTCACCAACCACTTTATACAGTGTACTGGATGCAATTCATCACCGTACCAGCACTAGTGAGTTTGATACTAATGAGTCCTCACTACCACATAGGAATATACCATTCTGAAGGAAGGGGAGAACAGATATTAGAATGAAATAAAAACATAAGAAAAATAGAACAACCCAACCCCAACCAGCACCTACATTCGAATGAGCTTCTTTCTTGTGATAGGCTGTTTAGAGCAAGAGCTGAGCTTTTTAACCATCAGGGAACCCATAATCCCTTACAGCACAAATGGCCCCCTAACACACCCGCTGCTTCTGAACTGAGAAGTTCTAGATATTAGGAAATGAGTTCTTGCTGTTTACGATGACCACATGGTGTGCAGTGTCTGCAATCAATCAAAACAATTTGATCAAGAAGGGATCAATGAAAGAGTGATTGATGATGAACGGACTGGAGTGATTGAGTGAATGGACAAAAAAGCAATAGAGGAAAAACATGGTAATTAAGATGAGAGGGTGGTAAAGGAGTGAGTGATGGAAGAGTGACAGTGCTAAAAGGAGTTACATATATGCTAATCTATATACAAACACACACACACACACATATGTATATATATATATATATATATATATATATACACTTTCTAACGCCAACCACTCTAAGAATTAGTGGGTGCTTTTTACATGCCACTGATATGAGGGCCAATCAGGCCAGTCCTGGCATCAGCCACACTTGAATGGTGCTTTTTTATGTGCCACCAGCATGGGAGCCAGTCAGGTGGTACTGGTATTGGCCTCGCTTGAGTGGTGCTCTTTACATGCCACTGGCACAGGTGCCGATTGTATTAAAATGATAATACATGATCTGAATGAGATCTGGTTTCTATTTCTAGCATGTCATGTGATCATATATATACTACTTTCATTGTCTCGTAGTTCTTTGGTAGTAGTAGAAGCAGAGAGAAGAACATTTTTCTTTCTTTCTTTTTTTGTATTTTTAAATAAATTTCCTTCATTAACTTCTCAAAATTTTGGCCTTTTAGTTTCAAATGCATGAACTAGATCTTAATTGGTTTGTTAATAACTTAATTAGTTACCTGGTTCATTAATTCTGTTATTTACAGTGGAATGAAAAATTTAAAAAAAACACTCGATAATTTTTTTTATACTTTTACTTATTTTTATCCTGTTTTTCTCTTGTTTTCATCTTCTTTTTTTAACATATAAATGTAATTTTCAATAATTATAACAGAAATGTTAACCGTAGTATTAATAATTAAGATCATCATCATCATCATCGTTATTATTGCCATGACTACCAGCATCACCATCACCACCACTAAGAGCCATCATCATCATCATCATCATCATCACTATCATCACCACCACCATTGCTGTCACCAGTGCCAACAATATCACAATCATCACCACTGTTACCATCACCACCACCATGCCCATAACAACCACCATCACCACCACCATCCCCATCACATCCACCGTCACCACCACCATCCCCAACACATCCACCGTCACCACCACCACCACCACCACCACCATCATCCCCATCACATCCACCACCACCACCACCACCATCCCCAACACATCCACCACCACCACCATCCCCAATACATCCACCACCGCCACCACCATTACCATCACCACCACCTCCACCATCATTATCATCATCATCATCATCACAACTACCAACACCACCACCACCACCACCACCACCATCTTCCCTTCCTCTCCTCAAGCTGATATCATTAACCATCTCCTTAACTCAACTGGAAATTTACTGCATGTTATTTTCAAAGGTCATGTAAGGTCACACCAGGTCATGTAAGGTCACAATGTTTCAATATTTAATGTGATGAAATATATTAGAGAAATGTGGGTTCTTGTTGTTGTTGTTGTTGTAGTTGTTGTTTAGCCCCAGGTCAGCTTTGAATGAGTAAACCTATGATTGATAGTGTTCCAGTTATGACCATCCCAGCTTTCTCTCAGGTACTGAATACCTAGGGTTATAATATCTAGAGTGTGCCTCTTTCTTTTTTCTAGATGCAGGATGTTATCAGAGATTTGGCTGTTATTTCAAGCACATCAAGCAACTGCATAGAGACCTTCCTACTTGGCTTCAATATTTGTGTGTGATGTATGTATGTATGTATGTATGTATGTATGTATGTGTTTATGTATGTATGTATGTATGTATGTATGTATGTGTTTATGTATGTATGTGTTTATGTATGTATGTATGTATGTATGTATGTATGTATGTCATTATTCAGTTTTATTTCAAGGTTTCTTGCCAATAGAGAAAGAACTGGTTTCTAACCTTAATCCAAGGCTCCTTCATTGAAATTTCAACATCAACAATAGAGTATAATTGTTTGTATGTATGTCTTTTTTAATTATAAATCTTCCACTGAGGAGGGAGCCAGTTTCCAACAAAGATACAAGGCCCCCTCTTTGGGATGTAGTTAACACAGACAAATTCACATTTGGAACTTGGGAAAAGTCTTGCACATTTTTACTGTTCCACTCACAGATTACACTTGTAATGTACAAATTAGTCAATTTCTCTTTCTGATAATCCCAGTTTATCCAGATTCTATTTTTAAGCATTTACTAACAAAACCTAGTACTCCAATTATTATTGGTATGAATATGAATTCATAGTTTGGATATAGAAGCTGGAGGTTTCGAAGCAGTTGTCCATAGACATCCTCTTTTTCTTTGATTTTCAAAGAGATATTTATATCTGCAGGGCAGCTGAGAAAGGTGAGAGGGACAAGATGGTGGTAAACAGGTGTCAGGGTCAGGGTATACCCTCAAGGTACAGGGAGGGGGGCAGAGAGGACACCAGACAGGGTGACTGGGTAAGTGTGTCTATATATATATGTGTGTGTGTGTGCATGCATGGGCATGTGCATAATGTATGTGAGTGCGTATGGAATAAAATGCGATGAAAAGATCATCCTTAGTCACTTACCATTAAGGTCCATGGCATCGAATATTAAGCTGACAAACTCCGAGTGCCATTGATAGTCAACGTTACCGGACAAAGATGAGGATGGCCAGTCACCCTTTGCTTTTGCAGCTTCATAAAAGTCAGCCCAATAATCTATCCACATTGGCACACTCACCTGGTAGAAAAGACAAACAGACAGACAATAAATATAGACTATTTATTTACAGTCCTTATTAAAGGTTTGTTTTTTGAGCCTTAAGTTAACCCAAGCCTAGCAGACCCCTTATCAAAGCTGTTGCACCTTTTGCACGTTTCGGTGTTCGATGTACCTTAGACTGCATTGCTGAATATGTGTTTTCTGTCTTTCTGAAGACAGTAGCCTGTGAATTTGGTGGAGATTTGGTTGCTATTTCTAGCAATTTGACTAACCATACAGCTAAAATGCCAACCAAATACTGGGTAAGCTTTATCAAATATGTTTCTGTAAGAGTGTGTATGTGTGTGTGTGTGTGTGTGTGTGTGTTACGTGCATGTATATGTATGTATGTGTAAGTGTATATATGTGTGTATGTCTGATTATATATGCATTGTTATGCCACTTTTGTATTATTACCCCTCTCTCTCTCTCTCTCTCTCTCTCCACTATATATATATATATATATATATATATATATATATATATATATATACATATCTCACATCATTCTTTATCATACAGCCACCAGAGAAAGTCAATAAATTAAGTTCATGGTCCAATGGCTTCATTGAATATTCAACTTGAAGATGTCTTCTTTTCCTCAACAACCAGTTGTCCAGTCAACATGGACAAACATGACATTCATTTACATACTAATTCACTTCCCATCATCTCCACTTCACATCATCATCATCATAACCATCATCATTTTAATGTCCACTATTCCATGCTTACATGAGCTGGACAGAATTTACCATGGCAGATTTTCTCTTATCAGACGCTGTTCTCGTTGTTAAATCTCACCTATTTCCAAGCAAGGTAATATTTGCCCATGGTCAGACAAGTTTTTATAGTTTAGTGATTTCAAATTTTAACCCAAGGCCAGTAAGTTCGAAGGAGGGATAAGTCAATTTCATTGACCCTAGTGCTTAACTGGTACTTATCTCATGTCAGATTGCTCTCGAGCGCTACTGGTAACATATAACCTGGTACGACCTGTTGCATGGTCGGGTCGTCGGCAACTAAACTGGTAACCCTCTCAAGCTTGCTTGGTGAGGAGGGTGATTGTTGGACAACCTGCAGGACGAAAAATAAGACCTGTCAAAGGGCGGAAGAACTACTGCGTAGTCAACGGTCAATTCAACAAGTACCTTTCCGTGGTGAAGTGCCTGTGTGCTCCATTGAACTGTAGAGCTATGCTGCAGGGAGAGAAACCTTCAGGCAGATCTTACCAGGCCAGACAGATCGAAGGGTAGAAGACAAACAAAACCTTAATGGCAATAAATCGAAGCGTCGGCAACAGGGCTTGGATTTAGTTATCGTCAGGACCTAACAGATCAGATTCCTGGCTTTGAATTAGCAGGATGTCATGCAGAGGATCTTGAATACAAGACAATGGATGAGACCCGAATATTCCTAATATGGAAACTGCGGGACCACATGGAGCAGCACCTTGTGACATCTATAGTATGCACAACCGAAACCCCTGGCAGGGGGGTGATCCTATGGGATGACCTAAATGAAATATTTTAACAACCCCAAACATGCATAAATTTAATTATAATTACTATGATTATAATTTTTTTCTTGCATATTTGTATTGTCCTTTGAAACGCACGTATGTATTGAATCCAATTTTGCATTAAATTTAATTTTCATTCAACATCTTTTTTCTCCTATATTTTTCTATAATTGTTTATGCTATATTTATACCTATAACAATATTTTTCAACTATATATATATATATATATCATCATCATTTAACGTCCGCTTTCCATGCTAGCATGGGTTGGACGATTTGACTGAGGACTGGTGCAACCGGATGGCTACACCAGGCTCCAATCTAATATATATATATATATATATATATATATATATATACACACACACACACACACACACACATATACATACATACATATATATATATATATATATATATATATATATATATATATACATACATATATATATATATATACATACATACACACACACATATATACATATATTATTTATATTATTATTTGATCGAATGCCACGCATCCATTTCCAAGTAAGTTTTTATATATATATATATATATATACATATATATATAACTCCCATATGTATATCTACCAATCCACCCAGTCAGTCAATTATTTTAATATTCATGAGGCCAACCATTTAACCATTTACTTGTCTGCATAGCTTTCCCATCACTCCACGTACCCACTAATCCATCCATCAATCCATTCACAGAAATAGCTAATCTATCTTATGTCATATTCAACAATTCCATCTAATAATGATTTCTTATAAAGACGAGAAGACCTCAAATTTGAGGGAAAGGAACATACTAAAAGTGTCACATGAATAAGAAGTCCACCCCACTCACCATCTATCCACCCGACTTTAGTTCTTACATCTGTGTAGTTGGTTATCTTTCGTGTACCAGTTTCCCCTCATCTCATATTGAAAGCTATCAGCTACAACAATCCAATTAAGTAGATTATCATAGAGACAAGTTGAGAGTAGCAACAGAGATAAGAGAGAAATTGAATTTAATCACTTGTATTGCATTTAGTGATTCAAACAAATTCAAGCAAGTGAAACAATACATTTCTGAACAAAGAATTACTCTTATCAAATAAAGAATTATTTTTATCAAATAAAGACAGATAAAATAATTCAGTAAAAAGCAGCAAAAAGCACAGAATATAAGAACACACAATATGAAGACAAAAGCGTTTTTCTTGCTTTCATTATCATTTCAAGGTTGGATAGAGATTGATTGGCTGAAGGGCAATGCACATGACCTCTGCAGGTCACGTACCGAGAATGGTGACATTGATCCAGTTGACACCAAACCAGAACTGTTCAAAAGTTAAGGGCTTCGGGGGGGGGGGGGGGGAATAGGGCTATAAAGGAAATGAGAAATCAAAAATGAATGCTTTCAATACAGTCAGATAGACAGATCAACAGACAGAAAGATAGACAGGTAGACAAACAGGTATGTGAGGAAATTACTCAGAGTTTTCATCAATTAATACCACTCACACATCATTAGATAGTTTGAAGCTACATAACTAAGACATTTGCCAAAGTGCTAGGCAGTGAGATAGAACCCAAGACCACACAATAACAAAGCAAGCTTCACACCTACATACCAATGCCTTTCACCTGTAATCCTGCTAAAAGCTACTCAGGTTATTCATTCTTATCACAAGAACATAAGATAATGTAATCCAAGGTACACCATGTCTGAAAATAGAACAGGATACTCACCACGATTCCACCCTCAACATCGCCAACAACAGCTTACTGAGCCAATGAGGGAGCCGCTACATAAATGTAACAGAAATAGCAGCCAATTTTCCCTCAAATCACATCATTTCAGAAAAGAATACATTGGATAAAGTGATTTTGTGTTCCGTGTAGGAG